>NC_056743.1:612077510-612210010 GCF_019279795.1 Protopterus annectens
CTTTAACTCATGTTATGTGTGTAGGCATTTACATGTGATTTTGTTTTTGTTCACATAGTGATCTTACTGTTTAATGCATATGGTATTAACAGTATATTGTATTGATTGTATATAAACTTGTGTAAAATCTGTTCATAGTGTAAAACAATTATATGTTTGATATCCATTTAAAACCTTTTCAGTGTAATAAAAGTATTTCTCTATAGCTCATGCAAGCAGGTCCAAATCCAGTATAAAGCAACCTAGGCAGCTGCCTAGGACCTGGTGCTGGCTGCAGAGTTTGTAAATGTTTAAAAAAGCAAAACAACCCCCCCCCAAAAAAAAAAAAGAAACTCTCTATCAACTATTCAACATCTGCTCACCAACATTTACTGCCCAGCTGCTCTCAAAGAAGTCTCTCTCTCTCTCTCTCTCTCTCTTTCACTGGCTCACATGGCTCAACATTTGAGCCAATGAAAGTGGCTTCCTAGAACTTTATATTATCCAAAGTGCATATTATTTTACAAGCATGGCTTGTTATTTATTTATTAAAACATTGATGATGCTTATTTATTTCAGCATTGAGGGTACAGTGTAGGAAGCATTTGGTAGGACAGCATTTTGCATTTATTTATTTTTTGTTGCTGTGTCACAGGTAAATGTTAAACCATGTGAGACAATGAGAATGTCATCCTAGAATATCATTCCCAAAGCGGGGTAGTATTTTACAAATTGTGGTTTATCATTTAAAGTTCTATATTTATTTCAGCATTGTCTTTACTTATTTATTTCAACATTGGTGATACAGCATAGGAAACATTTGAGGATAAGAAAGAACTTGTGTATTGTTACTATTATGCAAAAAGCACATCATTTCCAGACACAAGATATACGAAAGGTTTAAGAAAGAAATTAGGGAAAAGAAAAAAAATACTTCCACAATAAAAAAAAATCTGTCAGAAGCTTCAAATGCAAAATTGTGTTCATTAATACAACAGATCCATAAAAAAACAACTATATAGACCAAGAAACCTTGGGCCATTTGGAAAAAGAAGTGACTCAGGAAGTATGAAAATATAAAGAACAAAATCTAAAGACTTTGGAAAGGTATAAAAAAGAAATATGGACATGGGAAAGAAAGAGAGATCTGATATGGATCAATATTTATGCAAAAGAGAAAGCTAAATCGATCAACAGAAAAAAGACAACCCCAAAGATATTCAAAGAGAAATACAGGCAAAGGCATCCAGATATATACAATTTCACAATAAAAAAGACAAAGGCATCCAGATGTGGAAAATTTCACAATAAAAAAATAAGATCACAAAGAGGGAACACAGAACAGAAGATTAATCAAATAGAAGTTAAAAAATAGAACCTGAAGTTATAGAATACTTGCAAAGTGAAGAATTCAGTGTAGAAAGTCTAATATAGGTTATATCACAGCACGATGGAAAAATGAGTCCCCAAAGTAAGAAGAAACAGGAGGAGCAAGAGACATCTGAAGAAGACTTATGGACATGGGAAAGAAAACGAGATTTAGTACAGTTCAAAATTTACGCAAAGGAGAAAGCAAAACTAATCAATACAGAAAGAGCAACATCAAAGATATTCAAAGAGAAATACAGGCAAAGGCTTCCAGACATGGAAGGTGTTACAATACAAAAAATAAGAAAACAAAGAGGAAAAGTAAAAAAGAGGATCAGTAATGGAGAAGATAAAAAAATAGAAACTAAGATTATGGATTACCTGCAAAGTATAGGATTTAGTGTAGAAAATGTAACTCATATAGCATCACAGCAGGATAGAGCAATGGGCACCCAAATTAAGGAGAAACCAGTGGAGTGGGAAGCATCTGATCAGTTGCCATATGAAGATACTCTGGAGCCTTCCATAGGAAACCAGTGCACACATTCAGTGAGAGATGGACAGCAAGGGAAAGAACAAGAAACTGTGACAACTCTGACACAGTCAGTGTTGTGGAGTGATAGGCCAGTAAGTTCTCATATGAAAGAGCAATGGATGGCAGAGGATGAAACTAAACAGAACGTGGCACAGGAACATGATATGGAACTTTCTACAGAATGCCCACCGGAAATGGAGAACAAAGAATGTGCTCGCAGTTTAAAAGAAAATGGAGTTGCTTGATTTAATGGATATGGACAGACATATTAAGATCAATGAAAGAAACACATTGCAGATGGTCAATAAAACCCAAAAAGTTAAAAGTTTGATAAAACAAAATGAACACAGTAATTAGGACTGTCCATAGAAATCCATCCTATATAACAGAAGTAAACAGGATATATTACTGTGCAGTTAAATTAATAACTGATAAAGTCTTACCACATGAATGCAGAGTAGTAAGGGAAAGAAAGGGGAGAAATTGAATGCCATCATAGCAGTATCGAATAGAAAAAACTATAAAGCAATTACGACAAGAAGTGTCACTGTTTGAAGAGTATAGAAGAGGGAACAGATCAACAAAAATACTCAGAAAGAAAGAGATGATAAAAGCAACAAGCAGTATTATAACAGATTGGGATCTATCGTGGACTATCGCAAATAATAAACTAAAAATATCAGTATATGCAGAAAAACTTAGAAGCTATGTACATAAATGTAAAGATAAAGTACAAAGTGAGCAATTTATTGATGACCCAAAAACGTTTTATAGAGAACCGGGAAATTAGGAAAAAGGAATTGAAACACCACCAAAAAAGAAGAAATGTATAATATAAATTTTGGAGAAATATCTTTGAAGATTCTGTGGAACATAACAATAATATTACATGGATAGAAGTTATTCAAATGTACAGGATATGGAATTAGATGAAGTAATGGCCAGAGAGACTGAAACAAAGTTAAGAAAAGTTCCTAACTGGAAAACCCCAGGCCCAGATGCAGTAACTAACTTTTGGCTAAAAGTATTAACATCTCCATGAAGATTTAGCCACGAATAAGAACGATTTATATGCACACTCTGAACAGACAGCAGCCTGGTTAACAACAGGAAAGACCAATACTCCTACTTAAGACAGAATCTGCAAGTTGTCCTAAAAACTATAGACTAATAACTTGCCTTCTGACGACATATAAATTATACAATGGAAATGATGCTGACAGAGTTTATAGTCATTAAGAAGAAAACTCAATCATGGTAATAGAACAAAAAGGGTAATAAAAGAAAGTCATATGGAACAAAGATTCTTCTCCTTTTTACAGTTCTCCACTATGATTCTATTTAACAACATATGATCCTAAATATAGCATGGATAGACTACAAAAAAGCACTTGACAATATCCCACATTCATGGATAAAAGAGTGCTTAAAATGTATAAGATACACCCAACACTGATTTATTACATTACAGCAACCATGAAACAGTGGCAAACCAGTTTATAGTCAAGTCATGATAAAGGACAAATTATTATTCCAGGGATAAAAATTCAAAGGGGGATATTCAAGGGTGACTCTCTGTCACTGCTGCTATTTTGTCTTGCCCTTAACCCATTAAGTTGTCTGCCTAACGGATTAGGTCGTAGCTACAATTTGGCTGCCAGAAAGCAGCAATGTGTAAAGACTTCTCATCTTCTTTTTGTAGATGATTTAAAACTGAATAGTTCATCAGATTAGGAACTGAAAGCACAACCACAAGTGGTCAAAATTTTTTCAGATGGTATAAGAATGTCATTTGGTCTTGATAAATGTGCAAAAGCAATCTTTAAAGCAGGAAAACTGCACCACAAAGAAAACATCAATTTGGGACAAGGATGGGATATAAAATAACTTGAAAAAGTGAAATTGTATAAATATTTGGAAGGCGAAAGATCAACAATAAAACATGAACAAATGCAAACAAAACTTAGTAAGGAATATTTTAGAATACTTAATACTGTAAACAGTACTGACATCTAGGAAAAAAGTCCAGCTATAAACCAGTTTACTCTTCCTGTCCTAATTTACATTTTTGGAGAGACTGATTGGTCCCAAAAGGTGTTGGACAGATTGGACAGGAAAACAAAAAGGATGCTTCATGCTTATCAAATATTTATAAAAATCAGTGCATACCAAGATTATATATTCCCTGTTCTAAAGGAGGTATGAGCCTCCTCAAATTTGATTACATGTATAGATCTGCAGTCATGGGACTGCACACATATCTGCTGAACTCACAAGACCCAAACATAGTGAAAGTTTTGAAACATGAGGAGAATAAATCTAAGATGCCTCCTGTGATTAGTCTGGCAAAAGCATATCAGCATCAAGTGGGAATGGAAATCAAACCAAAAGTAGATAAAAATCAGGCAGCAACTAAATGTGCCAAAAAAACAAAAGAAAGAATATGAGGTGAAGGATCAGATGAGAAGGCAAGAAATGTGGAAAATGCATGAATATAGTTGCAAATATGGAAAACATTTGAAACAGCCTCACGTTGATCAGGAGTGAATGCAGGAATAGTTAAGGAGAGGTGAACTTAAACCAAAAGATGAAAGTTTAATACTGGTGGCCCAAGATAGTGGTCTATGTACACGTTGGTTTACAAAGTCCATTGAACATGTGGGAGAAATAGACAAATGTAGGTTTTGTAAAGCAGAATTGGAAACAGTTGCACATCTTGTAGCTGGTTGTGATATACTAATGGCAGAAGGACTGTATACTGAAAGGCATACAAATGTGGCAAAATTGTGCAAGCATTATAGTATTGAAGTGGCTGAAAAACAATGGAAGCATGAGCCACAAAGCATCCTAGAAAATGATGAAGTTTATATCACATGGGATCACCAATTACTAACAGTTCAAAAGATAGACGACAAATATAGTAGCCCATGAAAAGAGGACACAAGTTGCATTGAAAATTAAAATTGCTACACCCAGTGACTACTGTGTCTTATGTAAAGAGAGATGCAAAGTCATAAAACAGATTTGCAGGCAGAAACGAGGGCACTGTGAAAGAAGGATACCCAGACAGTTCCAGTAGTAGTAGGAGCTACAGGTCTTATAAAGAAGAATTTACAATCATACTTAGATATGTTAACGATAAATGTAAATCCATATGAATTGCAGAAGGAGTCATTAGCGGGCACATTGCAGGTGCTGAGAAGGGCACTTCTAGCTGACTTCAAAAATTGAAACAATATTAATTTCATAAACTTTAGTCTTACTTTGACTTAAGAATGAGGTCCATTCTTGCCATGGCATTAGAAATCTGAAAGATTTGGAGAAATTAAAAAAGAAACATTTGATGGTACAGCTTTGGAGCATATGTGTTGGTGGATCAGTGGGCAGCTGCTTTAACATTGTTGCCATAGTGGTAGAGCATTGGACTATTATTTAAGATACAGCACTGGAACAGCTGCATTGCCGCAATAGTGTTTATGTGTTTATGTGTGTGTGTGTGTGTGTGTGTGTGTGTGTGTGTGTGTGTGTGTGTGTGTGTGTGTGTGTGTGTGTGACAGAGAGAGAGAGAGAGAGGAGGGGATTTCAACTTTGGGAAGGCAAAGAACAGGTTACCTTCAGAGACATGGTTTGTTATCTTCAGTTTGTTTTTTATTTCAACATTGATAGTTCTTGTACAACATAGGAATTATCGAATTTGGAGGGAAAGCTTTTTTGCTGTTATTTAGTTATTGTTGCCTTAATGTTGTTACAGTGGCACAGGTACAGCACTGGAACATGGCAGTATAGCATTAGATCAACTGCTTTAGTGAGATAGTATCTACAGGTGTGTGGGGTGATTTCAATTAAATATTACAACTTTGGAAAACTGAATTTTGACAGGCAAAGGATACTTTAATTTACATGGCTGTTTGAATCATATATCCTTAAAAATGGAAGCTGATATTGGCTAGAGGGTTAATTGGCATATTTTCAAGGCAGAGGATGACATGATGGTGGGCATTGCCAAGACAGATTTTGATTTGCTTTGGAGAGATAATATGAGGTTGAGACCTATATTTATTTTGTGGGTAAGTTGGTCGCTAGCACAGAATGATAAAATACTCAAAGTTTATGGTTGCTGTGTAAGATGGAGGGTTGAGCATTTAGGCAATATTGCAGGAAAAATAGATGATTATGACATTGCTTTAGGGAAGGTATAGAAAAGACTGTGGTGAAAGCTGAAAAAAAAACATCTATTTTTGTACTTGGTGTACTTTGCAATCTTGATTGAGAAAGCAAAGAATGTAAAGAAAGAAAAATCACACAGCTTTGAAGAGATTTATACAGTCCAGTTTGTCCAGAATTCTTGAAGAAAGAAAGAAGTTGAGATGCATTTAATTTTTATCCTTGTAGAATTTGTGATTTTTCTGCCAAATCATTATCGATCCCATTGCATCTGCCAATTTGATTTGCCATTCTGACCCTCTGGCAATTATGACTGATGAAAATGTGTGTATATATACTAACCAATTATTTAAGAAATATGTGTGTAAGTACTATTGTTTTATTGATGAGCTAATATTTATTTGCAAAGGGGGGCAAGAACAAGTTAAAATATTTTTAGATCAAATACAAGAGATCAATATGGGTGTTAGGTTTGATGGTTTACAAATAGGACAAGAAGTAAATTATTTAGATGTTTTGTTAAAAGGACAAGTGGGGGAATATATTAATTCCTGTATATATAGGAAATTTAAAGGTGCAGGATCAATTTTACATGGGGAAAGTTTTCATCCGCCACATACTATCAAAGCTATACCATATATGGAATTTAATAGAATTAAAAGATTGTGTAGTGATCCAGCGCAAGTAGAAAAGGAATTTAGTCAAAGTTTCAATAAATTTAGTTCTAGGGGATATAATAAAGTGGATTTGAGAGCCAGTTTGAATAAGGTTAAGAAATGTATAAAACAAGGTAGGGTTAAAAGTAGTGTGAAGGAAAGTGACTATTTATTTTGTTTCCACTTATTCAGTATTATCGGAAAAAATTGTGGAACAAGTAAAATATAGTTGGAATGTAGTCAAAAGAGAAGTGGATTTTTTATGTGACAAAAGAATAAGTTTCTCTTATCGAAAAGGAAGAAGCATAAAAGATTTTATAGTTCACAGTAGATTTAACATGCCAAAGGTACAAATGGTGAAGCAAGTAGAAAAATTAGGAACTGTAGTGTGTGGTAAATGTAGTTTGTGTAAGTATATAGTAAAAGAAGTTGGTAAAATTAATGGGGTTCCATTTTATACAAATGGAACTTTAATTGTAAAACAGAGAGAGTTATATATGGTATGAAATGTTTGTGTAACAAATTTTATGTGGAAGAACGAAGAGAACATTGGCCTGTAGAATAAAAGAGCATGTTAGAGATATAAAAAGTAATAAACAAACCAGTCCTATAGCATTGCATTTTAATAAATATCATAATGGTAATCCTGAGGGATTGACAGTAACAGTGTTAGATAGTATAAAAAGTAGTGAATATTTGAGTGAACAACACATTAAATATATATTAAGAAAAAAAGAAATTTGTTTGATTTTAAAATTTAATACATTGAGCCCTGTAGGGCTAAATCATGATTGTTCATGTAAAAGCTTAGTGTAATTGATTATGTGTTTTATATTGTATGGTTAGTATTGAATGTTTTGTTATATGTAATATTGTTTCTTTATTTATTAATTGAATGATTGAGTGGGTGTGTTTTATTCTAGTATAAAAGTGAGTTTGAATGAACTTGAAAAAAATTTGCTCTTTTAAAGGCAAGTTTGCCGAGGCGCTAGAGAATTTATTTTGTGTTTCATGAAGAGAGAATTTACTCTGCATTTTATGCTTGACAAAGTACTTCAGAATAAATCCTTGTATTACACTGAATTGGATCCAATTTTTTGGTGAAGAATTATGATTGATGAGCTGACAACTGACAAATTAATCTGTAGATAGTTTTTCAAATGTTTGATGCCATAGGATTTTCTAATCATTTTTCTGACCTAGCCGACTAGCTTCATGGCATATATTAGTACAAATATTGATGACAGTAATGCAATATGTAACTTCATGCTTACACAATTCCATCAGTTTCTAGTAGATGGTAACAATTGCTGTTTACATTTTACTTTTACTTTTTGTCTGCCATTCCCACATGCACAACTATGTCTCTGTATGCATACTTGTGTCACTTATGGCATTTTAATTTGCTACTAGACATGCCTCACCCTCAGCCCTCACTGCATTTCTGTGTACCTTTTCCATTTTCAGTCACCATGCTGACTTGTATTTTCCATGTGTGCCTTCCCATATCTGACTGAATATGCAAACACACACATACACATATGTTGTATCCCCAGCATTGAAGCATGTTTCATGTATGTTGCATAGTCTCTGTCATTGATGCTCTGCATGATTACACATATATTACATGGAAGTGAATATTGCACATGTGCACACTAGTGTTGCCTTCTGTGTGACATTCCTTATCAGCCATGGGATGTGATGCACGTTTGTGTTTATATTTTTGGGCCAGTGATTGGAATGTATGTCACTGCTTCTGCTGCAGTAAGTGTTTACTGTGCAGTAAGTCACAGTTGCACAGTACACAATACCATGTGCAATACAGCACTATTATTGTATGGCCCCTGTTTTTGGCTCTGTATTTGATTATACATTCTTATGTCGTGGACCTAGATGTTTTCTGATAGTGGGTGTTTGACAGGTAATGTTCCATGCTACTTATCTGTATGATGATATCTACCTGCCCATGACAACTTCTGTTGTGCACACCTCCTATGTTCCACACATTTGCCTGAATTTTTCTGTTTGGTGATGTACACTGTAGACAGTCTTCCTGCACTGATGCTTCCTCTCAGTGTTTTGTGTATATTCTTACTGGTATATATTAAGGCTATGTTTGATGTTCAATGTAGATAACTAGTGGGTTATTTATGTTAGTTGTGATCTGTGCTGCTCTTGTTGTGAAACAAGTGAACATCACTGTTTACTTTGTGTACGTATGTATATTTGGCTTGTCAAGACTCAGAAGTGTGTGTCAGATGCTATTGTGTTGCCTGACATAGGTAATATGGCTGTATCCTCCATTGTCCACATCTATTTCTTCTTGCCCTGTGTCCGTGGGATCATCCTCTTACAGCTGTGGTATTTCATCTTCAGACATCTGGGGATATTGTAGTAGGTCACTCACACCTGTGGCTTGCAAGCCACCATGTTCTTTTGTTAACATGTTGTGTAGCATGGCGCACACAGTAATCATCTGTGGTGCCTCTAGTGCACTCCCCGGATGTATCCAGATATCTGAATTTTAATTTTAGCATGCCTAATATAAGCTTAATGGTGTTTGGTGTCTCTGTGTGTGATATGTTGTATTGTCCCTCAGCAGGGTTGGATGGGGCTCTGTATGGCACCATTAGCTAAGGCTCTACTTCATAACTACAGTTACCAGTTTGTGGGAAGAGAATAACACACATTTTATGTAGGTCATCCTCCTGCTTACTGTTGACAAGGCTGGATTCTGATTACATCATAGCTGTTGTCTAGTACTTATCAAGTAGCAGTATCTGAGGTATTTTACCATGTTGAAAAGCTGTCCTCAAATCACTTTCCCTCCATATTGCAGCATCATAGATATTATCAGGGTGTGTCACCATGATATTTTTAATTAGATCATCTGTTGAGCACACCACCTGACAAATGAACAATGGCCACCTCTTTCTGTTTATGTACAGTTCAGCATCAGGTACAGTGGCGGGTTTTACTTTGAATGTGGGTGTGATTTATGACGCCAAGGACACGGGAAAGTTGGCTAGGACAAAAAAGTGTTGTATGGCCGTTCTTCATTCCATGACTGTAGCTGAAAAGTGGATGTAATGATCCACCTTGCTACACATTGTTGCTAGGAATTGTGAGGATGTAACTGGCAGCTGTCTGGGACACTCTTACAGCATCTCCCATATGCTCTTAAAATGTTCCAGAGGCCAGTATACCTAGACTCAGACAAACTTTTGTTTCTTGCAGAGTATGTATATACATGTGAGGAGCACTTTCATAATGTTGTCAGTGAAGCACTCTGTTGCATTTAAGTTGCACTGGGGGCACATGCTGTGGTTTGTAATCTATTAGTTGTGTCTGGAGTCTGTAAGTATCCTCCACTGAATAGATACTTAATTAGTCTTGCTTTAGCATATTTATGAAAATGTGCCCTCCACTGGCGTGCTGTCATCTTTCTGCATGCTGCATATCACAACTTTCTTTTGAAATCTGGACCACTGTCATTAAAAAGGAAAATGCAATGTATTTGTGGCATGGATTCTAATTTTCCTACTGTTTACATGCTGAGGAAATGAGAGAATCATATTCTATGCAGGTTATAAATTGTGCGGCCATTTTAGAGTGGGTACTGCCATGTCAGTTGGAAAAATAAAGGTAGGACTTAAGCTCAGTACCCAAACATTTGAAAGTATGTACAGTGCCAAACACAGTAGCAACTCTTAAACTAGGTATTTGTCATCATTCAAGGAATAGAATAATTTTACAGAAGTTTTAAGAGAGATTTTGTTTTTGGAATTTTATGAGCAGGCAATGAGCCTGTAGGTTGCGATGCTATAAATGTCTGATATGGGGTAATGTGAAATAACTTATTTGTATTAGCAACATTTATCAACCTATTATGTCTCTTCTACAGGTAAAATGTTTATTTGCATATGAATCAGGCTAACTAAGCTAAAATAGTTGGAAATAGAAAGGACAGATGACAAATATTAAGGACATTTGCTTCTATATCTCTTAAGAGAAATAGAAACAGAGAAACTGGAAGAAACATAATCAGTTAAAAAACTTCAAAGAATGAGTTAAGACCGTATTTCAGAATTCACAAACAATGTAAGAGATGGAATCAAATATTTTTGGATTTCAAAAACATAATGAGCTAGTAAGACTTCTGAAGTTCATATTTCAGTGGGAGATTTTAATATATATAAGCAGTACAATAATAGACTTCTCCCTTTCTGTATAACCATGTTAAATATCAAAGAATAAACCAGTAGTAACAACGCGTTCATCTAAATGAGAAAAATGAATTATGCATTATGATTGGAAGGAAGAGGCGCTACAAAACAGAGGATATTAATAGCTAATATCAGTAGTGGAATTCATTTTTGAAACTGGATCAGCATTGCTTGCTTTTTTTAAGTTTGGAAAATTAGAATTAAAGAAAGAAAGGATGGCAGTATGGATGAGTAGACATCCTGTAAAGGGGTTGCAGACATACATGAAAATATATGCAGCATCTGTTTTCTAGCCTGCAAAGCCTTAAAGGATTCAATCCTATATGGCCTACTGTCCAACCACAAAATTAATAAAACCCTAATCACCCACTCTGGAGTTCTTAACTTCCACTGAAACACTAATAGAACATGCTGGTGATATATTTCCCAGATAATCCTTCTTTTATGAAATAGCCTTTACTTGAATATAAAGCAGTAATCCCCTGACTGTATTTAAGTGTACCTTGGGAAATGGATAGACAATCATAAATAGCACCCTGGTCTGGACTCTCAAGCCTTCAGTGAATGGGGGCAAAGTATTTTTGTCATTGGATGTGTACAGTTTAGGATATTGTGAATAAGCTACTAATGGTTCTCTGGATCAATAGCCTTGTACTAAGCTGCAAACCTATAAAAGTGCTACACAGATAACAATATAGCTTTTTAAAGAAAAAATGACAGATTAATAAAAGTGATAACCTTATATATCCCACAGAAAGACTGACTTATAAGATTTGTTGTCTGAGTTATACTCATATTATCCTTCCCTGCATCCATAACAGCATGCAGTTTCAACTGTTTTTTCTTGCTATCAATGGCAGAGAGGTTCAAGACAAAAATAAGAATGTATAATTGTATCTTTTGACTATGTTTTGCATGCAGCTCATCTGAAAGCTGTGCATGTCTAATCCAGTAAAATTTTTGTAATGGAGGATTTTGGTATGACTAACATTTGCATGCAGGTCATTTGAAAGTTTTATGACGTAGCTACTAAAACCTCAAAATGTATTTTTCTGTGTAACTTAAATACAGATCAAAGGCTGAGTTTATTTTTTTATCATGGACATTTATTTTGTGATGAAGGAATGTTTATTTCACAAGATTTACAAGATTAAGTTCAAATACAGGGCAAAGAGAGACGGAATTTTGAAAATTATTGTTGAAATGGAAAGCTTCTGTGTACTGCATTTATGCATTTTGACAAGATGGAAACTGTGGATGAGAGCAACTGAATGACAAAGAAAGGTTCATGTTATTTTTCTAGAACCGTAGAAAAGAGAACGGGAGAGGATACTGTGGTAAAACTTCCTAAAAGAACAGCTATATAACTGATTATTAATGAAATTAAAAGAAACAGTGGAATTCATTAAAGTCAGACCAAAGTTGAAAAATACAATAAATATTGTAAGAGTAGATGGAAAAAGGAGCCAACAAGTAAATACTTCTGCTTTTATTACAATAAACTAAGTGCTTTCATCCACAGTAAAAAGGACTTCTTCAGAAGTTCTGAAGTAGTCCTTTTTACTGTGGACAAAAGCGTTTCATTTATTGTAATAAAAGCAGATGTTTTTACTTATCGACTCCTTTTTCTATTTATCTTTGATTTTTTGAAATATAGTAAGAGCAGAATAAAACACAATTTTGCCTTTCTGATTCCCATAATTTCAAAACAAGTATTATAAGGACATTTGGTGGTTGTAAGGTTGGCTGAAGAATGTAGTTTTCTATGTTATTGTATTTGGTGTCATCTGGTGTTATGTCTAGAGTAACCAGATGAGAGCTCTCTTTTATGAGAGAATTTTAGTGAAACGGCATAAGAAAAGCATCCCAGGACTTTAAAAACTACTACTAATTTACAGGTGTGGCAATGGGGGGCTACAGTAGTTTTGGTATTTGCATGTATTATTTTAATTTGTTTGGAGAATAAAATTTTAATCACTCATTTGTTTCAATACTTAGCTTTTTACATTGATGGCTTGATGGTTTACAACAGTTTGACAAGTTTTTAACAGGCAGAAAAAATACATTTTTACATTTTGTTTGCAGTAGCAACAGGTTGCCCATTTTTTTATACTATTGATATCAGGAGAAAATATGGAAGTTGTCCTTTTAGGAAAATACCTTTCCAAATAAGTATTTGCTCTAAACAGCTGCTACCATACTAAACTGAAATGAAATGTTGTCAGGGAATAAATAATTAGAGATTCCAAAATTTGGTTAGCAGTTAATGTTTTTTTTAGAGAATGTCCAGATGATTTCTGATTTGTTCAGTGATTGGTAATACACCTGGGATAACATAGATAACATAGGGAGTGAAATTATTGAAAAAAAGGGGCTTGTATAAATTAACTTTAACTGGTGTCTACCACTTCAGAACAAGGAAACTAGAAGTGATAATTAGAAAAGTATTTTCTAATCAGTATGTCTGTTTATAATTGTGATGATTGGAGTGTGGTGGTGAAAAAAGATGTATCTTTTTTGTTAAACTCAACTGAACAATTTGTTGTTATCTATTTATAACTGTATCTTTGTCGCATGTTTCCGGAGAAGGGGCATAGATATTACTGACAACCAACACTAGCAATTCCTCAGCATACTCCTCCAGTATGCCAGAAGTACAGGGTTATTTGGTAGATAAGTGATATTTCTGTAGTATCAGTACCAGCATATAGCTGAAGTGCCAGGTCCCCCGCCAACGCCCTTTCACATAAATGGGCCACTGCATTACATTAGAGAACTATTTGACATTGACATTCAATATAATAATAACATTTCTATGTCTGGCATATGTGTGAACCTGATTCATGTTTTGGAATTGGGCTTATGGCTTTGGGATTTTTCATTATCATATATGACTTGTGGAAACCTTAACCCTTTTCTTAGATTCAGATCTGGAGTTGCTACCTGATAGTGTAACTGGTTTAGGAATATCACAGATGACTGAAGTAAATTTCTTTGTTCCATAGGTTCATAGGTTCATAGGTTCATACTAGGCTATCTGCCCTAGGGCATTTATAAGCCTAGCCAGAGTGTGTTTGGCTTTCGCCACCCATTTTAAATTAATTTTGCTATGCCTTTTTTCGAGGTTAGTATACTGTGCCTCTGTCTAACAGTGACACAGAAGTGATACCAGGGGTAAACCTACAATCTCCCATCCACTCATCAAGATTTCTCTTGAAGAGAGTCAATGAGGGACTCTGCCTAACCTGGACTGGGATTTTATTCCAGAGTGAAGGGAGCCTCTGGGTTATGAATCTGTCCCTCCAGCATGTCCTATTTATTTCAGTGCTGAGGTTCAAGTCTCTCAAGCGCGTAGCTCGATGGGATTTGGATTTTCTGAGGTGCAGCATGTCCATTAATTCTGGGTTGGACATGGCTTTATACATCAGGCACAGATCGCCTCTGAGCAGGCGGTATGCCACTGAGTAGAGCTGGAGTTTCTTTAACCGGGCAGCATATGGCATCTGTTTGAGCCCTTTGATCCTCTTGGTGAAGTACTTTTGGGGTCTTTCCAGTTGCTGCAGGTGTCTGGTAAGGTACATCCCAAAAGGGGCATTGTACTCAATTATAGGCCTGATGAGGGATGAGTAAAGAGGCACGATGACCTCCCCTGATCTAGATTTGAATCCCTTCATGATTAGGTGGGCTATATAAAATGTTTTTCTAGCCACTTTGGCCACGTGGTTGTCAAATGAGAGATTGCTATCAACTTGGGTCCCCAGGTCCCTAATTACTTCTTCTGTACATAATGGATTACCACCTATGTGGTAATTTGTGGGCACTTTGTTTTGGCCAAAGGGGATGACTATACACTTTTTGGCATTTAGCTTGAGGCCATGGCTCTGGCACCAGTTGTCTGTTTCTATGAGGCCCTTTTGGAGGATGCTTGTGTCGGCTAGAGAGTCGATTATGGTGCCCTGTTTGCAGTCATCTGCAAACTTGGTCAGCCACAGTCCTTCCATGTTGGCCTGTACCTCCGAGAAATATATACCGAACAAGAGAGGTCCCAGGACTAAGCCTTGTGGGATGCCACTTGTAACTATTTTGGAATCTGACATGGCTCCAGCAATTCTAACCATGTGGGTTCTATCCTTGAGCCAGTTTGCAACCCATCTAGTGATATAGGGGGTTTATATTTAAGCTGGTGAGCTTATCTATAATGCTCGAGTGAGGTATTGTATCGAAGGCTTTTGCGAGGTCCAGGTAGGCTGTGTGGACCAACTTCCCCTCGTCAATGGCCTTGGTGACTGTTTCAAAGAAATCAACCAGGTTTAAGAGGTAGGATCTGCCCTTAAAAAAGCCGAACTGGGTAGGATCCACTGTCTGTAGGTCCCCAATATCTTTATTTATGAGGTCCATGATGATCCTTTCTATAGCTTTGCAGATCAAGCTAGTCAGGCTTATGGGGCGATAGTTTCCAGGATCCGTTGAGGCACCACCTTTGTGGAGAGGGACCACTGTTGCTGTACACCACTCTTTGGGTACATATCCTGTAGTAAGGCTGAGATTGAACGGTAGTTTTATGTTTGGGTTTATCTCTTCTTGGAGTTCATGTAGGATGCAGCCTGGGACACTGTCTGGTCCCATTGATGCTGTGTTTTTTGCTTTGGAGAGGGTAGCTCTTACCTGAGCATCTGAGATGTCAGGGGGGCAGCACTCTGCTGGGATAGATATTTGCCCTTTTGGTGGGGAGGGAGGGGAGACGTTTGCGCTGAACCTGTCAGCTATGATGTTGGCAATGTCTGTGGGATCTGTGTATTTTTTGTCATTTTGGACTAATTCTGAGCATATCTGGGAATTCCCACCCAGGTTCCTAACATACCTAAAGACAGCCTTGTGATTATCCTTAGTGTCCTGTGCAATTTTTCTCTCTAAACTAGACTTAGACGATTTTATGAGTGCCCATAGTTTTTTGCTAATACTGATCAGAGATGCCTTCCCTTTTTGGGATTTTGCTCTATCATGTAGTAGCTTCCTCCTTCTATTGTATAGTTTGTTTATGGCTGGGGTCCACCAGACAGGACGTCTGCCTTTGGAGGATTGGGTCTTGGTTTTATTTGGGATTGCATGATCCATGCATTCCTGAAGGTGTTCATAGAATGCATTTATAAAGGATTCTGCTGTCTGGGCCGTATTTTCCACAGGCCCGGGGGCTTTGAAGGATTCCACCTCAGTTTTGAGGAGTGTGAAATTTGCCTTAGAGAAGTTTTTCACTGTGGTTTTCAGGGCAGGGGGTGGAGTCGGGATGTGAATATCCAGTGAGATTAGTTTATGGTCTGATCTTACCAGTGAGGGATACACTTCTGGTCTGGAGCATAGAGTCTCCATGTTGGTAATGATCAGGTCCAGTATGTTTTCCCCTCTTTTGGGAGTGGTAATAAGTTGTCCCATAGCATTTGAGTTTATAAATTCTAGGAACCTTTGGGCTAGGGTGTTGAAGCTAGAGTAGTGCTCTCAGTCAATGTTTGGGTAGTTGAAGTCGCCCAATATAATGGTGTTTGGAGAGACCTTCATATTTTCCAGTGTTCTCACAAAGGCCGAGTGGGGTTCCTGGGTTTGGGAGGGTGGTCTGTAGCAGGCTATAAACTGGAAGACAGTTTTACCCACTGTTAGTTGCACATGGATAGTCTCTGATGCTTCGTGCTGTGCCACCAACCTGGAGGTGTGGGTATCTTTGACGAATATTGATACTCCCCCTGTTTTTGTGGTTCGGTCCAAGTTTTGGGGCCAAAAAGCATGGTATGAGGTATAACCTGGTAGTGCTGGCGTGATCTCAGGAGCCTTGAACCAGGTTTCTGTTACTGCACAGATATCAATGTTCTCCATGCTAAGGAGAGTTTGAGTGCGTGTATCTTGAGGTTTAGACTTCTGCCATTGAGTAGCATTACTCTTAGTTTCTTATCCCTTGTCATACTTATGGAGGTGGGTTTGTCTTTTGAGCCTTGCCTAAAAAAGGCACTATGGGGATAGCAAGACCCTTTGCCAATATCCAAAAGCCCAGGGGTGACAGGTGCAAGCTGTCCCTAGCGAAGCATCGTGGCTTGTCGAGCATGTCATCCCAGGCTGACAGGCATTGGATCCCCTTTGAATGACACCAATATTAAGCCAATTGTTGAAATTGCTCATCTTGTCTTCATATTGTGGCATCATTCTTGATGAGAGTAAGATGCTACTCAAGGTCAGGGTCATACCGGCCAGGGCTACATGCTCATAGAGCTCCTCTATGTCTCTTTTCATGTAGTCCAGGGAGGTACGTCTCAGGTCATTCACACCAGCATGGACAATGACTGAGTCATATTTGTACTTACCTTGGAGTGACCTGAGTGCTTGTGTTATGGGGCAGATCCTAGCGCCCGACAGACAGCTCACCATGACCTTCTCCTTGTTCAGCCTGGTGAGCGGGATGTCAGTGTGCCTGACGATATAGTCACCTATTACAAGTGTATCAGGTGTGTTGTTTAGCCTTAAGGGCTGTGACTGTTCGGCACACTGGCTTTGTGAGCTATGTGTTGCACGTGTTTTGTTTTGGGGTAGCGGTTGCTTGGGTGTATGCTTTGGAGGTCTCTGCTGCTTAGGCAGATTTTTATTTAGAGCCTCTGAGTATGTTTTTGTGTGTTTATGTGTTTGGTTTGCTGTCGTGGTAGGTATATGTGAGACTGGAATTGTTGTGAGTGTGGTTTCCTTCTCCTCCTGACTGGTTTCACCAGTACTGAGTTGAGAGAGCTTAGCCTCCAGTATGGCTATATGGTTGCATCTCTCACATGTGTTGGAATTTGTTGGGAGGAGGAGAGGGTTGTCTGTGTACATGAGGCAGTTGTAACATTGCCTCAAGATTCCCAGATTCATCAGCTGGACCGGAGAGGAGATTGACAACTGACCTTTGGACATGCTAGAATAGTATTGGGAATTCCTTTATAATTGAAAAAAAGGGCCAATGGGGAACGAGGTACTCAAGGGGAGTTTTTGAGGGTGTAGTGCTTTTAATTTTTTAGTGCTGACTTATATAATTGCTTTAATGAGCAAGTGCCAGGTAACTTAAATACAATGTGTTACAGGTAACTTAAATGCAAAAACAACAAACAGTAACTTTCTTTCAAGTGAAACAAGGAAATAAGTACAGTAAGCAATGCAGATATCACTAGGGATCCACAGAAGTGCTGAAAAGCTGCATTTTAGGTGGAATTAGCATTTCAGGGAAATAACAAGCAAACAAACAACAAGCATACAAATAAAGCTAGATTCAGCAGGGCTGGATCTAGTCTATGCTACAGCAAACAAGGTGTACCAATTTCAGTAAGAAACAGTTCAAATATGTAGGCACTATAAGCCTTTAACCAGAAATTCCCAGCTCAGAAGGGCAGAGTCCAGCCTCTCCTAACACAAGAGTGCAGACCACGAACCTTCTTAATGTAAAATAACTGGCCTGAAGCCCAAGTGCTTAAACCAGAACTAATAAATTTTAGAATAACAGACACTGAGCCCTCAATCAGCAGTTCACAACTTAGAAGGATGTAAGCTACCTGTCCTGCCACCACAGTGCAGGCCACAAACCTTCCTAATGTAAAACAACTGGTCTGAAGCCCAAGTGCTTAATCTAAAAGACTTAGAATGATAGCTACACCTTAATCAAGTTACTACCAAGCAGTAATAAATACAATTGAATACTTTAAAGAATGCCTGGATTAGTGCTCAAGTTATACAAACAAAGCTAGATTCAGCAGGCCTAGATCTAGTCTATGCTACAGCAAACAAGGTGTACCAATTTCAGTAAGAAGCAGTTCAAATATGCAGGCACTATAAGCCTTTAACCAGAAATTCCCAGCTCAGAAGGGCAGAGTCCAGCCTCTCCTCCCACAAGAGTGCAGACCACGAACCCTTTTAATGTAAAATAACTGGCCTGAAGCCCAAGTGCTTAAACCAGAATTAATACACTTTTAGAATAACAGACACTGAGCCCTCAAGTCAGCAGTACCCAACTTAGAAGGATGTAAGCTACCTGTTCTGCCACTACAGTGCAGACCACAAACCTTCCTAATGTAAAACAACTGGTCTGAAGCCCAAGTGCTTAAACTAAAAGGCTTAGAATGAGTTACACCAAGCAGTAATAAATACAATTAAGTACTTTTAAGATGACGCAAAAGCAAAATAAAGTAGGAAGAAACACAAATACAGTAAAAGCAGATCATTTTTTTTTTTTTTTTTTTTTTTTTTGAGTGAGCAAATGAGATGGGCCCAGGAGTTACAGGACAGAAACAAGTGCAAATGCAGGCCTTCAAATCAGAAAGTTGAGAGAGATGGAAGACCACCCAAACAGCCAATAACTACAAAATTCTGGGCCAGAACCACTCCTTATGTGGTACACAGGTTACCTAGTGCTTACCACTCCCACTGATAAGCTAGAAGGCTTCCCTCCAACACAGAAAGGCTTGGGGGCTCTAAAGCTTACAAATAGTCCTGGATACAGCAAATTTGTATCTGGAACACTAATTACAGGAAAGGTAGGAAACAGGCTTACAATTTTTTTTTTCAGAAAAGTAGCAAAAACAGTAGTTAAAAACAATTCATATGCAGTGCAAGCTGGCACACTTGAGTATGTAGCAATATTAGTCCACACACAGTTTGAAAAAATGTAATTAAATTAAAAAGGACTAAAAGCAAGTGCAGAAAGGGTTTATTAGGTAGAATGCGGTAAAGAGATGGGACAGGGGGAGTGTCCTAGATCAAATCTACAGTGGGGTGGGCACTGCAAAAGCCACCAAATTTAAACTACAACCAAGAGCAGGGAGGGGGGGGGTTCAACAGAGATGTGAGGAATCAGAGTGCAAATTATAAAACCAAAATAATATATACTGATCTCTGTATATTTGCAGAACACTAAGACAACAAATATCTAAGCAACAATTTAGCTCTATAATACAGAATAATACAGAAAAATATACTCAGCTCTATATATTTGCAGATAGTCTTGTAAGGCTGGCTCTCAACACTTTAAATGCAGACTGCTGCTATTAACAGTTCAAATTAAGGGAACCTTGAGTTAACAACACACAAGCAATAGAAACCAAAATGGGGGGGGGGGGTTTCAACAGAGATGTGAGGAATCAGAGTGCAAATTATAAAACCAAAAATATATATACTGATCTCTATTCCAGAAACAGAGTTCATGGTTTTGTATTAGCACAAGCTCCAAGAATGCCACCAAGCAATATGCCCTCAAGGCTTATACTGGGCTGCTTGGTTTCTGAATCTCAAAATCTCTGTTTCAAACATAAAAACTCTTATCTACAAAATACATACTTTTAGAAAAATATGTATTAATATGTGTATGCTTAATGCCAAATTAATAATCAAATGTTTTTAATATGCTTTTCATTCTATTTTTCATGCACTATGATTTATATAAATTGAGTTTCATATGAGACTGAAAATATGCTTTACTAAAACTGCAGCATGCTTACTGAAACTTGCAAGTTGCCCTCTGACCTAGTAACTGCTAGCACAGCAATATTCTTGTTTATGCCTTGTGGAAATGTACTTGAGAAGCAGGTGTTTATCTGCTAGGTCAGAAGCATATGAATAGACAATATACCATTTTATAAATGTAATGATTCTAGACAAACAGCCTTGTTCAGAGGATGGGAACCTCTGCAGCTGCAGTAGTTTAGAGATAAGGTAGACAAAGATTATTAGAGAAATGAACTGCTAGCATTGTGTTCGATTTAGCCATAGTATCTTGAATGTAACATAACAAGTATCTAACTGAAAGTAACCAAGGCCATGTTGTTTTCCTCAGGAAGTTTCACATAAAAATTGTTTAAATCAGCAGAAAATCATGGGAAAGATGGTCAGCAGATGATGACCAAAAGGTGGTAATTCATTACGTCAGCATGGTAGGACAGGATTAATTTGATAACCTATAAAAATGAATGCATTTCCTGTTTCTGGTTAGACAAACTCAGTATTAGCACGTTTTTGTCTCCTTACTGCAAGATTAAAGTGCCTTAACCTAAACCTACCATGTTTTGATCATTTTTAAAGTATATTTTTCCTTTGACAGATTGGTCCTTCGGACCGGAATACATATCTCTCTCTCTGGACCTAGGTCAGAATTGGGCCCGGTGGCATGCATCCGTATGGAGAAGAGGCCAAATCGGCTCTTCTGTTTTGAAAGACCTCCGACTGAATTGTCATTCGAAAGAGGCCAGCCACTGTTTCTGATCTGGGATTGGAGGACAAGTCAACGATCCGGTGGATCAACTCACGGAGGCTCAGGTAAGGAGGAATTACCTTATTTCTGTTTCAAGATCAGGGACTAGTTACAGAACTGTTTTTTTTTTTTGTCAGGTAAATTTGCCTATGCAAATTAGGGACAGAAGAAGGGGTTACTGTTTTTTGTCATAGATCAGGGAAACAGAATAGGTAGACAGTTATTCTAGATAAACTGTGAAAAAGGTGTAGACTTGTGGTACCACGTGATAGAAAGGGTTACGTAACAATTTACAGCTTAGCTAAGATACCAACGGGAAATCAGTGCACAAAAAGTTCCCGGGACACGCCCCTAACTGAAGACGCGAAGTATATGCAATTACAGTGTGCTGATAATATTAAATATTATATCAAATGGGTCGACAAGTACAAATTCGAGGGTAATTTAGATAAACTTGCACTTATGAAACTTGTAAAATAGTTAAAAATAGACGCGAAAGGTCAGTTAAAAAAGCAGAGACAATTAGGAGTCCTTCAGCCACACAGGTGGCTTGAGGAAGCAAATCGTAGGGAGCAAAGAATTAAAAATTTCAAAAACAATGCTTTTAGACAAAGAAGATAATAATTTAGTAATAGCAACAGCCCCTCCTTCGCCCCCTCCACTTCCGTTACCAGAATATGAAGCGAGTGGACGAGCTGATCCACCTCTGCTATACCCAGCTGTCCCTGCAAAAGCACAACCGTTTGTCAGGGATCCCATCGAGACCAGGTCTCGAACACACGACTTGAGGAGGGAAATTTAATTAAATGAATTAAATAGAGCATCACAAGCTATGAGCGAAGAAGAGATATGTCCGCTCATAAAAGTACCGAATCCTCAGGCAGGACAGGCAGGACAAGATCCGACTCTTTTAGTTTATAGACCGTGGACATTGGAAGATATCCGGAAAGCCACAGAAGGTATTCCCCACCCAAAGGTGAATTTTAGAAAATTTTTAGAAGACTTACAGGGTATGAGATTAAGTTACCATTTGAATGGAGAGGAAGTAGAAAAAGTAGTTAGACAAATTGTGGGTCAGGATTGGCACATGATTAGTGGCAACTGGAATCCTCGTGATGCACAACTTAGACCACTCCCACATACTGATGCAGAACTGGATGGCAGAGTAAAGGGTCTAACAGACCGAATCTCTGAAAAGTGGAAGCCTAGGGCCGATTGGACTTGTATTAATCAATGCATACAGCAAGAAAAAGAAACAGTAGATGGGTACAATGCCAGATTATTAGAGTGCTTTAACAATCATAGTGGCATGACAGTTCCTGAAAATCAAACGAATGATTCCCCGTATGAAAAACAATTGAAAAATGCATTTTTAAAAGGTTGCATTGCACCTATTAGTAGCTTCATTACGAAGCATATGATAGATCATCGAACAAGTAGGTTACAAGCCTTACTTAAATATGCCAGACATGCAGAAAGACATTTTAATAGTAAAAAGAAAAAGAAAACCCAAGTATTTTCAGCAGAAGATGGGTCAGAAGTATTTGTAGTACAAACAGGGAAAAAGGGTAAAAAAAATACCCAGGGAAATAAACAATCTGACAAACGATCAGAAGATTTCGAGGAAAGAAAGAAAAAGGGTGAGTGTTTTAAGTGCGGGAAAAAAGGACATTTAGCAAGGGATTGCAGGCTAAACAAGAAGGCGACTACAGAAAATAAGGAGGATGAGGAATGACTATATGATAGTCAGGAATCATTAGATGAGAGTGAGCAGGGAAAGGTAAGTGTAAATGTGATAGCAGGAGAAGAGGATGTGACACAAGGGGTAGAGGATGTATATGAATACACAGACGTAGAAGAAAATGAAATTTTAGACCTAGCTCTTTTGAGCTTAGACCTTTACTTAGCAGACACAAAACCGGAAGTGACGCTTCTGGTGAAGGGGAGGGAAGTTAAATTTTTGTGTGACTCAGGGGCTTCACACACCCTGATACACCCTTCCAAACTACTGGAAGATACAGAATCACCAGATTATATACTAGTGAAAGCAGCTAATGGACAGCTGTATCGAGAGCCACTCTCCCGTGACATTACAATAATAGACCCCATTTCAGGAATGACTCAGAAAAGTAAAATTGTAGTTTCTGCAAAATGCCCAGTGAATCTTTTGGGTAGAGATTTGATGCAGATATTTGGCATAGCCGTAGTTCCAACCATGCAGGGTATGGAAGCACAGCGACAAATGGACACTTTTGTAGTGCGACCGGAGGGTGAGATGTATTATTGGTATAGCCAGGACTTGGTTACAACTGGTCCAGGGGCAGTAACCGAAGAACTAATGAACGTAGCCATCAGCAAGTTCCCCTCCCTCGACACTGACAAACAGCATTTGTTGTATTGTACTCTATATTACTGTAATAGACCAGGACCTGATAAAGATTATGAACAAAAATTGTTTCAAAACCATGAAAACAGGCTAGTATTGTGAAACTTGTACTGGGATGCAGAAGGGAACAGTGTAGCAAGCTGTTCATTGCCCCAGGAATTTTTAGCACTTTACAAATCTAATCGACTGCCCCATGTTAGTTTGACTAAAAATAAAACTTTAAAATGGATAGACTTAGGTGAAAAAGTCACAAGGTGGAAAAAGCAGACAGAATTAGAGCTCTCAGAACAGGGAGTACAGAAACAGAAATTGAATTGGATCACACAGACACACCCAGCTGTACACTCACAGGCTAGTGAGGATAGCTGAGTATTACTCTTATTGGAAGAAGAGGAAAAAGCCTTGCGGGACATACCAGACATTCTCTGGTCAGCAGGGAAATCAGATGCAGGACTTATACGAACAGCAGGACCAGTTACCATAACGCCAAAGTATCCCTTGAGAAAGGATGCAGAGGTAGGAATCAAACCTATAATAGCAGCCTTACTTAAGGAAGAAGTCTTAATAGAATCTCCTGATTCACCATGTAACACACCTTTATTTCCTGTCAAGAAAGCAAACGGGGAATGGCGTATGGTACAAGATTTACAAGCAGTGAACAATGCAGTTATACCCAGGGCACCAACGGTGCCAGATCCACACACCTTACTGAATGATTTAAAGCCAAAACAGAAACATTTTTCAGTGGTAGACATAAGTAATGCATTTTTCTCGATACCGATACACCCTGACAGCCAATATTGGTTTGCATTTACATTTCAGGGAAAGTGGTACACATATACCAGATTACCACAGGTATATTGTAAAAGTCCAGTAATATTTGCACAGGAAATGTCAAGCAACCTGTCGGGATTTATCCCACCGAAAGGTAGTCAGATTCTACTTTATGTAGATGACATTCTGCTGGCAGCCCCCACCCAGCAAGAATGCAAAGAAGACACGATAGCTTTGTTACAATTTTTAGCTACTCAAGGTCACAAAGTAAACAAAGATAAGTTACAGCTTTGGAGAAAACAAGTTAAATACTTAGGATATGTAATATCCAAAGAAGGTAGAATATTAGATAAAGACAGAAAAACAGCGATTTTACAAGCACCTAGACCAACTACCAAGAAGGAAATGATGTCCTTCCTGGGAACTACTAATTTTTGCTGGAGTTGGATACCAAACTATGCTTTGGAATCTGCTCCACTGGCTGATTTAATATTTAAAAAAACGATGGCTGTACAGGATTTATTACAATGGACACCTGAAGAAGAAGCAGCTTTCTGTAAGCTGAAACAATTGATAGCATCATCCTTAGTTTTAGGATTACCAAACTATAACAAGCAGTTTATCCAAATGTAGATTGTAAGCAAGGTTATATGACATCAGTATTGACACAGCAACATGGGGACAAACAACGCCCCATAGCTTATTATTCATCACAGTTAGATCCAGTGGCGCAGTCTTTGCCCCACTGTGTACAAACAGTAGTTGCAGCTGCAATGGCAGTGCAGGCTTTAGCCTCAGAAGTATTATTCCACCCTCTCACATTGAGAGTGCCTCATGCAGTTGCAATTATTTTACTGCAAGAAAAAGTAGCATATCTTTCTCCATCTAGGCATCTTTCCTGTATGACCATTCTGTTGAGCCAACCTCATATGACAATTGAATGATGCACAACTTTGAATCCGTCAACTTTGCTTCCAACCCCTGCAGATGGCAAACCATACTGCTGCCTGCAGGAGATTGAGCAAAAGACATTACCTAGACAAGACCGTAAGGATGTTCCCTTGGATAATGCTGAGGTGACATGCTATGTGGATGGCTCATGCAGGAGGGGTCCTACAGGACAGAACCTAGTGGGGTATGCAGTCATTTCTGATACTGAAACTTTAGAAGCAAAATCTTTACCACACAACATATCTGCACAAGCAGCAGAATTGATTGCCTTAACAAGGGCATGTACCTTAGCAAAAGGTAAGAAAGTGAACATTTATACTGACAGTCAGTATGCTTTTTCTACTGTACATGTTTTTGCGCAACAGTGGAAAAATAGAGGAATGATAACATCTACTGGTAAACCGATTAATCATGCGCAACTTATTTTAGACTTGTTAGATTCAATTCAGTTACCTAAAAAAGTAGCTATTTGCAAATGTGTAGCTCTTACAAAACAACAGGATAGAATTTCAAAAGGTAATGCATGGGCTGATACAGCTGCAAAGCAGGCAGCTTCAGCCACAGAAACTTTTCTTTTGAGTGAGGAATTACAACCCTCAGAGACTTTAGATTTAGAAATGTTAAAAACAATGCAGACACTTACTACAAATATTGAGAAACAAAAGTGGATAAAACGAGGAGCAATCCTCGAAAAGGGGCTGTACATCTACAAGAAAAAGAAACCGATTTTGCCATCTAATTTGTTTAGATATGCAGAGTTGTTGAGCCATGGGCAGAGCCATGTCTCAACAGGGGGGGTGGTACAGTTAGTGAATCAAGTGTTTACAACCTATGGGTTTACAAACTATACAAAAAATTTTTGTTTTTGTGCAGCATGCCATGTTTGTAACAAGCATCATGCACAAGGGGCATTGAAGCCTAAGCGAGGGAATTTTCCTACACCACCATATCCGTTCCATACTATCTGTATGGACTTCATAGAATTGAATAAATGTGAGAATAAGAAATATTGCCTGGTTATTATAGACATGTTTTCCAAATGGGTAGAAGCATTTCCAACTAAAAATCCAGATGCAGCTACGGTTGCAAAGGTCCTCGTTAAAGAAATTATACCCAGATTTGGTATACCGGAAAAGATTTATAGTGATAACAGGACACATTTCGTGAACCAAGCAGTCCAACAACTTAGTCATTATTTTGGAATATCGTTAAAGAACCACTGCGCGTACAACCCTCAATCTGCAGGGCTAGTAGAGAGGCACAATGGGGTACTGAAAAATAAGCTTAGGAAATTTATAGAAGAGACACAGAAAAATTGGGTGCACTGTTTGCCTTTAGCACTGTTGAGTATGAGAACTGTTCCAAATGTAAAGGGATTAACTCCTTTTGAAACTTTGTTTGGGAGGGCATATTATACACCTGAGTGGAAATCTCTCATGTCTACAGAGCAGGAGGCTGACAGTTCACTTGCAGGATATATGAGGAGATTTTTGAATAACAAACTTTTGCAGTTAAATTCTGTTTCAGATAAAGAGCAACCGAAATCGGAAGCACCAGTAGCCCCCGGCACCTGGGTGTCAGTGAAGATTACGAAACAAAAGAATTGGAGCTCTCCAAAGTGGAAAGGTCCGTACCAGGTACTGCTGTCAACACCCACTTCAGTCAAAATCGCGGAGCGAGCTTCCTGGATTCATTTGACACACTGTAAACTGGTTAAAAACTTTGAACAGGACAAAAACTTTGTTACTGTTGCACTACAAGAACAAAATAGCCAGATACAGAGAGAGTAGAGACACTGAGCAATTTCAAAAAACTTGTATGATTGTTTTTATTGCAATGTTGCTCACACTGTTCTTTTTACTGTAGCCGTACTTTTTTCCTGCCACAAAGGTTGAACTGATTAGACATAATGAACCAAACATAGACTGGCATCCGAACTTTAACACTTATCAGGCAATTACACGTGTATACGCAGAGACTTTCAATATTTCAAACTGCTGGGTCTGCACGGCCATACCAACAGCATACGGGGGGGGGTTGTTAATGACTGCTATCCCCCTAGGGGTCAATGAGACCTAGGAAAATCTGTTTTTTGATACAGTCGCTATTAAAGCACAAGATAAGGCAGCACTGCATTTGCCTGTGACACAAAAAGGAATTGTATGTTTTTATAAAAATGATTCCATCCAAGTTGGATGGAGTTAATGTAATGTTACTGTACAGTATAAATGTTATAGAAAACCAAATGATTTGAGTGGATCTTGTAGTACAGATTACGACTCATTTTTGAAATCTATGCATAAAACTCTTGATCAGGTAGCACAATCCTGTACTTTTCAAACAGTTATCAGTGATAGATAGGAAAATGTTTCATGCAGGGCAGTCATTTCGTAACAAAGTAATGACAAAGGTAGAGGACTGTTATTTTGTATGTGGAAAAAAGGCATATAAATGGTTACCTGAGAATTGGTCTGGCAGTTGTTTTTTGGGATACCTGGTTCCGGCCATCCGACACACTGCAGCTTTGCCTCAGGGGAGTATTCGAAATACTCGAGACGTAACCAAAAAGACTGTTAAAAAAATGGAGAATCCAGTGGGATGAATCGAAGCGGGGTGGAAAGATCATCGTAATGTGGAAACTAAATTTGTGCACATGGACTTGAGTGATGCTGTTATATCCTGGACAGGTATATCACCCATGTATGGCATAGTCAAATCAATATGGGTGCTGCGAAGACTGTCCAAACTTCTTGAAATAATGAGTAATGCAACTTTTTCTGCCCTTGAACTGATAACTGATGAACTGAATGCCATGAGAACTGTAGTGCTTCAAAACCGAATGGCTCTTGACTTCACCCTAGCGGCGAGAGGCGGAACTTGCACTTTAATCAAAAAAGAGTGCTGTGCGTTCATTCCTGACCATCAGCATGAGATCAACGACCATCTCGAGGTGATTCAGCAAGTGTTGGCCATGACCAAACCAGGCCCAAACCCTCTGACAGAGTTTTTTCAGAATGCCTTTGGGGGGTGGGGCTCCATCTTTATGAACATATTGATTGCTATTGGGGTATGTTTACTCCTAATAGGAGTTTGTATTTGTTGCGGAATCCCCTGCATGAAAAAATTAATTAAGGAATTCATAGATATATCCGCATCTGAGACTATGCATCAAAGTACTTAATTTGAAGGCTGCTAGAATGCGAGACACTTTCATAAATGTTTAAACTGAATGACTTTCTTAACTGCAAATCCTAAATGGAAGAGGTTAGGAAAAGAAGCAAGCTGTTTATCCTTTTTTGAAAATAGAATAAAAAGTATTAACAGGAGGGAGATGTTAGAAAAATATGTATTAATATGTGTATGCTTAATGCCAGATTAATAATGAAATGTTTTTAATATGCTTTTCATTCTATTTCTCATGCACTATGATTTATATAAATTGGGTTTTATATGAGACTGAAAATATGCTTTACTAAAACTGCAGCATGCTTACTGAAACTTGCAAGTTGCCCTCTGACCTAGTAACTGCTAGCACAGCAATATTCTTGTTTATGCTTTGTGAAAATGTACTTGAGAAGCAGGTGTTTATCTGCTAGGTCAGAAGCATATGAATAGACAATATACCATTTTATAAATGTAATGATTCTAGACAAACAGCCTTGTTCAGAGGATGGGAACCTCTGCAGCTGCAGTAGTTTAGAGATAAGGTAGACAAGGGATTATTAGAGAAATGAACTGCTAGCATTTTGTTCGATTTAGTCATAGTATTTTGAATGTAACATAACAAGTATCTAACTGAAAGTAACCAAGGCCATGTTGTTTTCCTCAGAAAGTTTC
The DNA here is from genome assembly GCF_019279795.1 of Protopterus annectens. Taxonomy (NCBI): domain Eukaryota; kingdom Metazoa; phylum Chordata; order Ceratodontiformes; family Protopteridae; genus Protopterus; species Protopterus annectens. The sequence goes on from NC_056743.1 coordinate 612,106,633, forward strand.
ACATAAAAATTATTTCAATCAGCAGAAAATCATGGGAAAGATGGTCAGCAGATGATGACCAAAAGGTGGTAATTCATTACGTCAGCATGGTAGGACAGGATTAATTTGATAACCTGTGAAAATGAATGCATTTCCTGTTTCTGGTTAGACAAACTCTGTATTAGCACGTTTTTGTCTCCTTGCTGCAAGATTAAAGTGCCTTAACCTAAACCTACCATGTTTTGATCATTTTTAAAGTATATTTTTCCTTTGACAGATTGGTCCTTCGGACCGGAATACATATCTCTCTCTCTGGACCTAAGTCAGAATTGGGCCCGGTGGCATGCATCCGTATGGAGAAGAGGCCAAATCGGCTCTTCTGTTTTGAAAGACCTCCGACTGAATTGTTGTTCGAAAGAGGCCAACCACTGTTTCTGATCTGGGATTGGAGGACAAGTCAACGATCCGGTGGATCAACTCACGGAGGCTCAGGTAAGGAGGAATTACCTTATTTCTGTTTCAAGATCAGGGACTAGTTACAGAACTGTTTTTTTTTTGTCAGGTAAATTTGCCTATGCAAATTAGGGACAGAGGAAGGGGTTACTGTTTTTTGTTATAGATCAGGGAAACAGAATAGGTAGACAGTTATTCTAGATAAACTATGAAAAAGGTGTAGACTTGTGGTACCACGTGATAGAAAGGGTTACATAACAATTTACAGCTTAGCTAAGATACCAATGGGAAATCAGTGCACAAAAAGTTCCCGGGACACGCCCCTAACTGAAGACGCGAAGTATATGCAATTACAGTGTCCCGATAATATTAAATATTATATCAAATGGGTCGACAAGTACAAATTCGAGGGTAATTTAGATAAACTTGCACTTATGAAACTTGTAAAACAGTTAAAAATAGATGCGAAAGGTCAGTTAAAAAAGCAGAGACAATTAGGAGTCCTTCAGCCACACAGGTGGCTTGAGGAAGCAAATCGTAGGGAGCAAAGAATTAAAAAATTCAAAAACAATGCTTTTAGACAAAGAAGATAATAATTTAGTAATAGCAACGGCCCCTCCTTCGCCCCCTCCACTTCCGTTACCAAAATATGAAGCGAGTGGACGAGCTGATCCACCTCCGCTATACCCAGCTGTCCCTGCAAAAGCACAACCGTTTGTCAGGGATCCCATCGAGACCAGGTCTCGAACACACGACTTGAGGAGGGAAATTTAATTAAATGAATTAAATAGAGCATCACAAGCTATGAGCGAAGAAGAGATATGTCCGCTCATAAAAGTACCGAATCCTCAGGCAGGACAGGCAGGACAAGATCCGACTCTTTTAGTTTATAGACCGTGGACACCGGAAGATATCCGGAAAGCCACAGAAGGTATTCCCCACCCAAAGGTGAATTTTAGAAAATTTTTAGAAGACTTACAGGGTATGAGATTAAGTTACCATTTGAATGGAGAGGAAGTAGAAAAAGTAGTTAGACAAATTGTGGGTCAGGATTGGCACATGATTAGTGGCAACTGGAATCCTCGTGACGCACAACTTAGACCACTCCCACATACTGATGCAGAACTGGATGGCAGAGTAAAGGGTCTAACAGACCGAATCTCTGAAAAGTGGAAGCCTAGGGCCGATTGGACTTGTATTAATCAATGCATACAGCAAGAAAAAGAAACAGTAGATGGGTACAATGCCAGATTATTAGAGTGCTTTAACAATCATAGTGGCATGACAGTTCCTGAAAATCAAACGAATGATTCCCCGTATGAACAACAATTGAAAAATGCATTTTTAAAAGGTTGCATTGCACCTATTAGTAGCTTCATTACGAAGCATATGATAGATCATCGAACAAGTAGGTTACAAGCCTTACTTGAATATGCCAGATGTGCAAAAAACATTTTAATAGTAAAAAGAAAAAGAAAACCCAAGTATTTTCAGCAGAAGATGGGTCAGAAGTATTTGTAGTACAAACAGGGAAAAATGGTAAAAAAAATACCCAGGGAAATAAACAATCTGACAAACGATCAGAAGATTTCGAGGAAAGAAAGAAAAAGGGTGAGTGTTTTAAGTGCGGGAAAAAAGGACATTTAGCAAGGGATTGCAGGCTAAACAAGAAGGCGACTACAGAAAATAAGGAGGATGAGGAATGACTATATGATAGTCAGGAATCATTAGATGAGAGTGAGCAGGGAAAGGTAAGTGTAAATGTGATAGCAGGAGAAGAGGATGTGACACAAGGGGTAGAGGATGTATATGAATACACAGACGTAGAAGAAAATGAAATTTTAGACCTAGCTCTTTTGAGCTTAGACCTTTACTTAGCAGACACAAAACCGGAAGTGATGCTTCTGGTGGAGGGGAGGGAAGTTAAATTTTTGTGTGACTCAGGGGCTTCACGCACCCTGATACACCCTTCCAAACTACTGGAAGATACAGAATCACCAGATTATATACTAGTGAAAGCAGCTAATGGACAGCTGTATCGAGAGCCACTCTCCCGTGACATTACAATAATAGACCCCATTTCAGGAATGACTCAGAAAAGTAAAATTGTAGTTTCTGCAAAATGCCCAGTGAATCTTTTGGGTAGAGATTTGATGCAGATATTTGGCATAGCCGTAGTTCCAACCATGCAGGGTATGGAAGCACAGCGACAAATGGACACTTTTGTAGTGCGACCGGAGGGTGAGATGTATTATTGGTATAGCCAGGACTTGGTTATGACTGGTCCAGGGGCAGTAACCGAAGAACTAATGAATGTAGCCATCAGCAAGTTCCCCTCCCTCGACACTGACAAACAGCATTTGTTGTATTGTACTCTATATTACTGTAATAGACCAGGACCTGATAAAGATTATGAACAAAAATTGTTTCAAAACCATGCAAACAGGCTAGTATTGTGAAACTTGTACTGGGATGCAGAAGGGAACAGTGTAGCAAGCTGTTCATTGCCCCAGGAATTTTTAGCACTTTACAAATCTAATCGACTGCCCCATGTTAGTTTGACTAAAAATAAAACTTTAAAATGGGTAGACTTAGGTGAAAAAGTCACAAGGTGGAAAAAGCAGACAGAATTAGAGCTCTCAGAACAGGGAGTACAGAAACAGAAATTGAATTGGATCACACAGACACACCCAGCTGTACACTCACAGGCTAGTGAGGATAGCTGAGTATTACTCTTATTGGAAGAAGAGGAAAAAGCCTTGCGGGACATACCAGACATTCTCTGGTCAGCAGGGAAATCAGATGTAGGACTAATACGAACAGCAGGACCAGTTACCATAATGCCAAAGTATCCCTTGAGAAAGGATGCAGAGGTAGGAATCAAACCTGTAATAGCAGCCTTACTTAAGGAAGAAGTCTTAATAGAATCTCCTGATTCACCATGTAACACACCTTTATTTCCTGTCAAGAAAGCAAACGGGGAATGGCGTATGGTACAAGATTTACAAGCGGTGAACAATGCAGTTATACCCAGGGCACCAACGGTGCCAGATCCACACACCTTACTGAATGATTTAAAGCCAAAACAGAAACATTTTTCAGTGGTAGACATAAGTAATGCATTTTTCTTGATACCGATACACCCTGACAGCCAATATTGGTTTGCATTTACATTTCAGGGAAAGCGGTACACATATACCAGGTTACCACAGGGATATTGTAAAAGTCCAGTAATATTTGCACAGGAAATGGCAAGCAACCTGTCGGGATTTATCCCACTGAAAGGTAGTCAGATTCTACTTTATGTAGATGACATTCTGCTGGCAGCCCCCACCCAGCAAGAATGCAAAGAAGACACGATAGCTTTGTTACAATTTTTAGCTACTCAAGGTCACAAAGTAAACAAAGATAAGTTACAGCTTTGGAGAAAACAAGTTAAATACTTAGGATATGTAATATCCAAAGAAGGTAGAATATTAGATAAAGACAGAAAAACAGCGATTTTACAAGCACCTAGACCAACTACCAAGAAGGAAATGATGTCCTTCCTGGGAACTACTAATTTTTGCTGGAGTTGGATACCAAACTATGCTTTGGAATCTGCTCCACTGGCTGATTTAATATTTAAAAAAATGATGGCTGCACAGGATTTATTACAATGGACACCTGAAGAAGAAGCAGCTTTCTGTAAGCTGAAACAATTGATAGCATCATCCTTAGTTTTAGGATTACCAAACTATAACAAGCAGTTTATCCAAATGTAGATTGTAAGCAAGGTTATATGACATCAGTATTGACACAGCAACATGGGGACAAACAACGCCCCATAGCTTATTATTCATCACAGTTAGATCCAGTGGCGCAGTCTTTGCCCCACTGTGTACAAGCAGTAGTTGCAGCTGCAATGGCAGTGCAGGCTTTAGCCTCAGAAGTATTATTCCACCCTCTCACATTGAGAGTGCCTCATGCAGTTGCAATTATTTTACTGCAAGAAAAAGTAGCATATCTTTCTCCATCTAGGCATCTTTCCTGTATGACCATTCTGTTGAGCCAACCTCATATGACAATTGAATGATGCACAACTTTGAATCCGTCAACTTTGCTTCCAACCCCTGCAGATGGCAAACCACACTGCTGCCTGCAGGAGATTGAGCAAAAGACATTACCTAGACAAGACCGTAAGGATGTTCCCTTGGATGATGCCGAGGTGACATGCTATGTGGATGGCTCGTGCAGGAGGGGTCCTACAGGACAGAACCTAGTGGGGTATGCAGTCATTTCTGATACTGAAACTTTAGAAGCAAAATCTTTACCACACAACTTATCTGCACAAGCAGCAGAATTGATTGCCTTAACAAGGGCATGTACCTTAGCAAAAGGTAAGAAAGTGAACATTTATACTGACAGTCAGTATGCTTTTTCTACTGTACATGTTTTTGCACAACAGTGGAAAAATAGAGGAATGATAACATCTACTGGTAAACCGATTAATCATGCGCAACTTATTTTAGACTTGTTAGATTCAATTCAGTTACCTAAAAAAGTAGCTATTTGCAAATGTGTAGCTCTTACAAAACAACAGGATAGAATTTCAAAAGGTAATGCATGGGCTGATACAGCTGCAAAGCAGGCAGCTTCAGCCACAGAAACTTTCTTTTGAGTGAGGAATTACAACCCTCAGAGACTTTAGATTTAGAAATGTTAAAAACAATGCAGACACTTACTACAAATATTGAGAAACAAAAGTGGATAAAACGAGGAGCAATCCTCGAAAAGGGGCTGTACATCTACAAGAAAAAGAAACCGATTTTGCCATCTAATTTGTTTAGATATGCAGAGTTGTTGAGCCATGGGCAGAGCCATGTCTCAACAGGGGGGGGGGGTGGTACAGTTAGTGAATCAAGTGTTTACAACCTATGGGTTTACAAACTATACAAAAAATTTTTGTTTTTGTGCAGCATGCCATGTTTGTAACAAGCATCATGCACAAGGGGCATTGAAGCCTAAGCGAGGGAATTTTCTTACACCACCATATCCGTTCCATACTATCTGTATGGACTTCATAGAATTGAATAAATGTGAGAATAAGAAATATTGCCTGGTTATTATAGACATGTTTTCCAAATGGGTAGAAGCATTTCCAACTAAAAATCCAGATGCAGCTATGGTTACAAAGGTCCTCGTTAAAGAAATTATACCCAGATTTGGTATACCGGAAAAGATTTATAGTGATAACAGGAAACATTTCGTGAACCAAGCAGTCCAACAACTTAGTCATTATTTTGGAATATCGTTAAAGAACCACTGCGCATACAACCCTCAATCTGCAGGGCTAGTAGAGAGGCACAATGGGGTACTGAAAAATAAGCTTAGGAAATTTATAGAAGAGACACAGAAAAATTGGGTGCACTGTTTGCCTTTAGCACTGTTGAGTATGAGAACTGTTCCAAATGTAAAGGGATTAACTCCTTTTGAAACTTTGTTTGGGAGGGCATATTATACACCTGAGTGGAAATCTCTCATGTCTACAGAGCAGGAGGCTGACAGTTCACTTGCAGGATATATGAGGAGATTTTTGAATAACAAACTTTTGCAGTTAAATTCTGTTTCAGATAAAGAGCAACCGAAATCGGAAGCACCAGTAGCCCCCAGCACCTGGGTGTCAGTGAAGATTACGAAACAAAAGAATTGGAGCTCTCCAAAGTGGAAAGGTCCGTACCAGGTACTGCTGTCAACACCCACTTCAGTCAAAATCGTGGAGCGAGCTTCCTGGATTCATTTGACGCACTGTAAACTAGTTAAAAACTTTGAACAGGACAAAAACTTTGTTACTGTTGCACTACAAGAACAAAATGGCCAGATACAGAGAGAGTAGAGACACTGAGCAATTTCAAAAAACTTGTATGATTGTTTTTATTGCAATGTTGCTCACACTGTTCTTTTTACTGTGGCCGTACTTTTTTCCTGCCACAAAGGTTGAACTGATTAGACATAATGAACCAAACATAGACTGGCATCCGAACTTTAACACTTATCAGGCAATTACACGTGTATACGCAGAGACTTTCAATATTTCGAACTGCTGGGTCTGCACGGCCATACCAACAGCATACGGGGGGGGGGGTTGTTAATGACTGCTATCCCCCTAGGGGTCAATGAGACCTAGGAAAATCTGTTTTTTGATACAGTCGCTATTAAAGCACAAGATAAGGCAGCACTGCATTTGCCTGTGACACAAAAAGGAATTGTATGTTTTTATAAAAATGATTCCATCCAAGTTGGATGGAGTAAATGTAATGTTACTGTACAGTATAAATGTTATAGAAAACCAAATGATTTGAGTGGATCTTGTAGTACAGATTACGACTCATTTTTGAAATCTATGCATAAAACTCTTGATCAGGTAGCACAATCCTGTGCTTTTCAAACAGTTATCAGTGATAGATAGGAAAATGTTTCATGCAGGGCAGTCATTTCGTAACAAAGTAATGACAAAGGTAGAGGACTGTTATTTTGTATGTGGAAAAAGGCATATAAATGGTTACCTGAGAATTGGTCTGGCAGTTGTTTTTTGGGATACCTGGTTCCGGCCATCCGACACACTGCAGCTTTGCCTCAGGGGAGTATTCAAAATACTCGAGACGTAACCAAAAAGACTGTTAAAAAAACGGAGAATCCAGTGGGATGAATCAAAGCGGGATGGAAAGATCATCGTAATGTGGAAACTAAATTTGTGCACATGGACTTGAGTGATGCTGTTATATCCTGGACAGGTATATCACCCATGTATGGCGGAGTCAAATCAATATGGGTGCTGCGAAAACTGTCCAAACTTCTTGAAATAATGAGTAATGCAACTTTTTCTGCCCTTGAACTGATAACTGATGAACTGAATGCCATGAGAACTGTAGTGCTTCAAAACCGAATGGCTCTTGACTTCACCCTAGCGGCGAGAGGCAGAACTTACGCTTTAATCAAAAAAGAGTGCTGTGCGTTCATTCCTGACCATCAGCATGAGATCAACGACCATCTCGAGGTGATTCAGCAAGTGTTGGCCATGACCAAACCAGGCCCAAACCCTCTGACAGAGTTTTTTCAGAATGCCTTTGGGGGGGTGGGGCTCCATCTTTATGAACATATTGATTGCTATTGGGGTATGTTTACTCCTAATAGGAGTTTGTATTTGTTGCGGAATCCCCTGCATGAAAAAATTAATTAAGGAATTCATAGATATATCCGCATCTGAGACTGTGTATCAAAGTACTGAATTTGAAGAGCTGCTAGAATGCGAGACACTTTCATAAATGTTTAAACTGAATGACTTTCTTAACTGCAAATCCTAAATGGAAGAGGTTAGGAAAAGAAGCAAGCTGTTTATCCTTTTTTGAAAATAGAATAAAAAGTATTAACAGGAGGGAGATGTTAGAAAAATATGTATTAATATGTGTATGCTTAATGCCAGATTAATAATGAAATGTTTTTAATATGCTTTTCATTCTATTTCTCATGCACTATGATTTATATAAATTGGGTTTCATATGAGACTGAAAATATGCTTTACTAAAACTGCAGCATGCTTACTGAAACTTGCAAGTTGCCCTCTGACCTAGTAACTGCTAGCACAGCAATATTCTTGTTTATGCCTTGTGAAAATGTACTTGAGAAGCAGGTGTTTATCTGCTAGGTCAGAAGCATATGAATAGACAATATACCATTTTATAAATGTAATGATTCTAGACAAACAGCCTTGTTCAGAGGATGGGAACCTCTGCAGCTGCAGTAGTTTAGAGATAAGGTAGACAAGGGATTATTAGAGAAATGAACTGCTAGCATTGTGTTCGATTTAGCCATAGTATCTTGAATGTAACATAACAAGTATCTAACTGAAAGTAACCAAGGCCATGTTGTTTTCCTCAGAAAGTTTCACATAAAAATTATTTCAATCAGCAGAAAATCATGGGAAAGATGGTCAGCAGATGATGACCAAAAGGTGGTAATTCATTACGTCAGCATGGTAGGACAGGATTAATTTGATAACCTATAAAAATGAATGCATTTCCTGTTTCTGGTTAGACAAACTCTGTATTAGCACGTTTTTGTCTCCTTGCTGCAAGATTAAAGTGCCTTAACCTAAACCTACCATGTTTTGATCATTTTTAAAGTATATTTTTCCTTTGACACATACATTTACCGTAATATACATTTTCAGAGATTATATCTTTTTCCTGTCATGCCTTTGCCATATCAAGTTCAGATCCCAGGATGCCAAACAGAATTAAGATCACTGTGTTCTTGTACAATTTCCAATTTTATCCATTCTGTTTTTATAATTTCCTTCACTCTTAATGTTGTTATTTTTTTCTATGTCTGAACTGATGAATAAAAGAGATTGTCATTGACACCTTTATCTTATCTTTAGGCAAGGAAGTAAAATGGGAAATCTCATGAACTGCAACCAGTCTACAATAAAAGGAGGTCTTTAAATCTCTAAGGTAGTCAGCATCCTGTTTCAGATCTTGGTGGTGGAAAGCTGATTAATCTATTGAACACATTCCTTTTTACTATGATTGGAGGGCACAAGGGTCAGTTGTTCCTTCTTCCCTAAAGGTTTCCCCAGCAGAGTTCTGCAGGAATTGGCGTATTATTTTTTTCCTGTCTCATTCCAAATAAAGTTATTTCTCCTGAGCTAAAGGCCAGTCAGTAAAGAAGTGGTTTACAGCTGGTGTTCCACAGTCTTCATTGCTTGTCCTTGAAATGTATTATTGATATTGCTTAGCAACTAGATGAAACAGTTTGCATGCTTCCAGATGAGAGAGTATTTTGATGTAAAGTGGAACAGAGAATGAAGGGTTAGTTAGACAGGCTGAAGAGCTATTATCATGCATTGCAATCTCACAGGAAAGCAAAATATGTAAAATAGCATAACAAGGAAAACAAAATGAGAAAATAAAATGTAGTAAGGACACATTTCTAAAAAAAGCTTAAGCACATTAATTTGAAAATAATATTAGGTGACAATAATACATAAACAGTGTAAGAAAACAGTAAAGAAACATTGATGGGATTTTGTTGCATGACATGTTTTAGCATCAGTAGAAGTATATTCCATTCTTCTGACACCTTTTATGACCATACTTGGAGTACTCTATTCAATTACAAAGGTCTCATCTCAAAAAATAAAAGTCTCAGAGCTGCTAATTTCAGAAGAAAGAAAAAAGATGACTGTCATGTTTAACATATGCAAATGAAGAATACTAAATTATAAATATGAATCTAGAATTCATTAACAATTGTGTAGGCTTTGCATGAAGCTTTCATGATTGTAGTATGTTAGCGTCATGAGCAGCAGTATTCATCGAATATGCATGCTGCTAATCATACTTACACGATTCCAAGCACTATTTTGTGACCAGCAACAGTTTTGGTAGCCATGAAACAGTGCTGAAAGCATGAATTCACAATGTTTACATCATGCTATCAAAAAAGAGGCATGTCAAAGTGATCATGTGAGTTTCCTTGTAGCACTGCTTGTTGATACTGTGTTCTCTAGAGTGCAAAAATTCATATGCAAAGGGAAGAGGTTTAAATCCAGCAATGCAGGGCTATTGTCTATGGGTGTTTGTTGTATAGAGAAGGCTTGTAGCGCATGTAGTATATGTAAAAAGGAAGACAATCTGGTGGTCTCCTGCCATTAATAAACTGTAAAACAGAAGGAAGAAACTGTTGCAGAAAAAGGTGAAGTCCCAAGACTGGAAAAACTCCCTTATTAGACTCAACAAAAAGTTGAGATCCCTCATCAAAACCTCTAAAGCCATCTATGAAGGCAGAATTGCAGCAGACACTAAAACAACCACAAAGCCTTTTATAGTTATATCAGGAATCTCCATGGCAATACCCAGGTTTTCTCCGAGTTACTGTACAATGGCACCTCCTATACTGAGACAACAGATTCAGTGCAAACTTTACCCCCCCAAAGAACCAGACACAATACTGGAGGAATGCCAGGTACCAAGCATTACTGCAGCACAGGTTATAGCTGCATTGGCCAAGGCCGTGAATACAGCTTCCATGGGACCTGATAATACCCCTGGATGTGTTCTACATGAACTACAAAGTGAACTGGTTCCACATCTGTGTGCCCTGTTCAATCACAGCCTCACCTCAGGCTTTGTCCCTACTGAATGGCTTACTGCTACAGTCATCCCTGTCCATAAAGAGGGAGTGACTTCAGACCCTGGAAATTATCGCCCTCATTAGCCTGATGAGTCTGATATGTAAGGCTATGAAGTGCATCATCATGGACCTAATTAACAAGGAGATAGGGAATCTCCAAACTCTAGATCCCACACAATTTGGTTTTGTGAAAGGTAGCTCATGCCTGCTCAGCCTGGTTGACTTCTTTGAGTCAGTCACCAGAACTGTGGATGAGGGCAAGGCAGTTCATACATCCTCCCTCGATCTGGCCAAGGCCTTTGATACCATTCCCCACACAGGAATTATTGATAAACTCACCAAACTAGGCATCAACCACTATATCCCTAGATGGGTTACAAATTGGCTCACAGATAGAACCCACAGTTTGAAAGTAGCGGACACCAAGTCAGACTGCCGACCAATTATGACTGGAGTCCCACAGGGATCAGTCCTGGGTCCTCTCCTGTTTGGCATCTACTTCTCAGAAGTCCGCGGCCAACACAAAGGGACTTTGACTGATCAAGTTTGCAGACGACTGCAAGCTGGGAGCCATTATTAACTCCCCAAGTGATGAAGACATCCTACAGAAAGGCCTCACTGAGACCAATGACTGGTGTCAAAGCCATGGCCTTAAACCTAATGCCAAAAAATAGGTCATCATCCCCTTTGGGAAAAACTCATTTCCCACCAATTACCACATCAATGGGAGCCCACTTTACACTGACGGGTTTATAAGAGACCTGGGGACACAGGTTGAAAGCAACCTCTCCTTCGACCACCACATTGCCACTGTGGTCAGAAAGTCCTTCTATGTGGCACATCTCATTACCAAGAGTTTTACATTCAGGAAGAAAGAGGTTATCATCTCTCTCTACTCTTCCCTCATTAGGCCAGTTATCGAGTATAATGCCCCCTTTGGCATGTACCTCACTAGACACATGCAACAACTGAAAAGGCCACAAAAGTACCTCACGAGGAGGATCCTAGGCCTTAAACACATGTCCTACATGGACAGACAAAAAATTACAGCTATTCTCTGTCTCATATTGTCTCCTAAGAGGCGATCTCTGCTTGACTTACAAAGCCATGTCTGACCAAGCTCTGTTAGAAATGCTACATCTAATGAAATCCCAATCCCTCCACACCACACTCTCCAGAGACCTCAACCTCATTACCACAATCAACAGAACATACTGGAGGGACAGGGTCATAACCCAGAGACTGCCCATGGTTTGGAATAGACTTCCCATACATGTCAAGCAGAGCACCTCACTGGCCCTCTTATAGAGAAATCTTGAGGAGTGGATGGAAAATAGAAAGTTTACCCTGGGGATCACTCCTGTGGCTCTATTTGATAGAGGCACTGGGAACCAATGTCGGGCAGCACAGTGCCAGGGCACTTCTATAGGCTATGCTTGTAAAGGCTTCAGGGCCATTAGCCTAGTACACACCTATGAAGCTATGAACTGTGTAGTGTTACTGTGCACTTCAACCACTTTCACACATTTTTAGAAGAACATCAAAGTGCTAAAGAATGGTGATGTCATCCATTTAAATGTGCACTTTCACAACTGTAAAAGAACATCTCATGTGGTGCGTATGATTCAGGCAGTGTTCTGTACCTTCTGATGTTAGGTAGTCTGTTGTAGTCCAGCTACTACTTCTTAGACTCACGTGTGTCACCTTGTCTGTGAATGTGCAGCGCAGCTCGGTAAGAATATTGTCAGCCAACTATCTGCTGTGTAAATTTATGGATGGGAATTCCTATTACAATGCATTGTGATCTCTTTTCCAACAGAAATGCTTTCTTTGATAATGATGATGCTATGGGATGACATTTGTCATTACCATGAGAACTACCAAGGCTTTTCCTGTGGTCACAGGACATGAGACTATGTATACCTGTGCCTTAGTATGGCATGTGTTCATATCTATGATTGTATACACATTGTGCCTGATTGCCATTCTCCTGTCACAATGACAATTGTATTACTTGTCTTGTGTGTCTGGGTATACCTAGAAGCATGTGATATTGTGTGAGAAACACGCATACAGCAATGGTATTTTAAAGAAAAGACAAGCACACATCTCCCTTACAACAAAATGATGTCATGACTTAAAAATCAAAACATCTCAGATTTCTAGTACTAGTGGCACTATGGTGCATTCATTCTTTCTAATGTCATGTAGCTTCTCTCATCACATAGTCAGGTGTTCAATGCCCACATTGGATGACTGTATCCATTGTATGTCCTAATGCTGTTGGTGCATGAATGGCAATCACTAGTGTTATAATATATGAAACTAAAGTGTGAGAAACCTCCCTCAGTCCTATTATCTCATCCAAATTGCAACACAATCATATGATGTAATGACTTCACATAGGTGGGGTCTCACAGCATTATCATGATTTCCACTGGGGTCTATATCACATAGTCGAAGTCTTATAACTTTGAACACGTAATGTTTGATCCATTATGTTCAAAGTTACAAAACTTCGACTATGGATTAAAACAAACAGAAAAAAAAACAACAGAAAACAAAATAAAATGTTTTAAGCAGGGTCAAGCCCCCCTCCACCCCCCACCCCCCACTACTAAAATATACCAACTCTGAGATCGCACCCCATTGAACAAAATGGAAACCTCTGCATATGGAGATTTCCATTCAAATGCTCAAACATTTACAAATTCAAACTTATGGTCTCGACCATATGAGGTTCGAACTTGTAAAAGTTCGACTACGTGATAGGAACCCTTTCCACTGTGGCACATGTGATTCATGCATGTCTGAAGTTGGTGGGCTTACATAGCTTGTTGTTCAGTTTCAGCCAGCAGTACCGTTCTATAAATATATTGATATTGCACAAACAATAATACAGGAAGTTGTTCTCAATTTTTATTGATTTCTTATTAATACAAATAATATATGTTTGTGTTGTTTACAGGTTGTTATGGCAGAGTTCACTGTAATGTCTTGTCAGTATATCCAGTATAATTCTATATTAGATGCACACCATTTATAAACAAAATCCTTGAAGTACTGCCAGCAAGACCAAAACTATGTTTTTTGGAACTCCACAGGAAAGTTAGAAAGCACATGACCCTTTAACTATCTTTGATCTCCACATCCATGCCATTGAGACAACCTTCACCTTTAAATACCTAGGACTGTGGCTTGATCAATCACTAAGCTTCAATTTCCACATAGACAAGGTGAGAGCCAACATAAACTGTCTCCTCTTCTGATCCAAAAAGATCTTCCCTTTCCTATCCCAACCAGAGAGAGCAGCCACAGACAAATGAGTTCTCCTTTCTCATCTTGAATATGGGCTCCCAATTTTTGCTTCTTCCTCAAAGAAAAACATTGCCACACTCCAGACAATCTCTAACATCAGCTTATTCATTATAAACCAACCTTTCTGTGAGTATCACTGCATCACCATAGGGGAAAAATGGCTACCCATAAAACAAAGATCTAGCTTACTTTTAGGATCTCAACTCTACAAACTACTCGATCTCCATCCATTTACTCCCCTTCCAGCTTGACTTCATGAAAAAAATCATCACATAACCTGAAGCACTACTCACAAGCCACACCCACTCTGATTACCCCTAGAATCAATCACCACAGCAGTGCACATGGTTTCTCCTCTTAGGCGCCTACTCTTTGGCAAGCTTTCCCCATCGACATTAAGGAAATCAACACTTATTCCAGATTCAGAATGCAACTCAAAAAGCACTTCCTCATCCAAGCCAAATGCTATATATATATATATATATATATATATATATATATATATATATATATATATATATATCACATAACCTATCTCCTTTTCAAGCCTGTTCTCTCTAAAGATTCACTGAAGATTGGCTGACTTTAGAAATGAATGTATATATTGTACATTACACTCTGCTTGTTTGTACATTGCACTGTGCTTGTTCACTGGACTGTATATACACAGTTATTTGTCTGTGTGATTAGTCTGAACTATTTTGTTATTGCCTACCTTTCTGTATCTTTTGTTTGTAAAATGTTTCGTATTTCATTTACACTGAGCCTAACATTGGTCAATATTGATCACTGCATTATTCCAGTAAGCAACTATAAATAAAATAAAATAAAGCTGTAATGTCATCAGATCTGTGTCATATATTACTTATGTATTTTATTGCTATTATACTACTGTTTATGATGCATATGTATATAAAACACATGCTTGTATAAGACATGTCTGAATATAATATACCTCCTATCTACTTTTATTTCTGCTGAATATCTGTGCTGTTTGGCTGGCTGCTATATATCTACATCAACTGTATTACAAGCGGAGATAAATACAAACTTGCAGTGTTAAAGATAATACTGCATTTTATTTTTCTGTTTATTTATTTGTTTCATTGAATATTGTGTTAAAGATAGTACTGCATGTTATTTTTCTGTTTATTTACTTGTTTCACTGAATATTGTGGTCTCTTTGTCTCTCTGCAGTAAGTGTGTGTTATTGTTTTCACTTCATTGATATTCGGCATTGAACTCTTCGCCTAGAGGGTTTCTCTGTGCTTATGATAGTCATTTATCTGTGAATTTATTTATGATGAATATCTGTGCTGTTTGGATTGCTGCAATATACCTAGATCAAATAGTGCCTTTTTTAGGCAGTGTTCCAAAGATCAAATTACCACCGTAACAGCTACAAATGCAATCTGAGAGTCATGCTGCTCAATGTTTGAAGTCTAAATCTCAAAATGCACTCACTCGAAGCACTCCTTAAAATGGAGAACATCGACATTTGTGCTGTAACAGAGACCTGGTTCAAGGCACCCCTGCACTACCAGGCTATAACTCATTCCACACCTTTTGGCCCCAGAACTTGGAGCAAAGCTCCAAAGGCAGTGGTGTTTCCATGTTCATAAAGGATGCGCACACCTCCAGACTGGTTGCCCAACATAACGCATCTGAGATACTTCAGGTGCAGCTAACACTGGGTAAGACGGCGATTCAGGTTGCAGCCTGCTATAGGTCCCCAACCATGTCCCAAGACTCACACTCCACATTTCTAAGCACCCTGGAGAATATTAGGGCCCAACCTAGCACTCTCATACTGGGTGACTTCAACTTCCCCTCCATTAACTGGGAAAACTAGTCATGTACCAATACACTTGCCCAACGTTTCCTGGAATTCATTAATTCTAATGCCCAGACTAGCTCGTTCTTACCCCCACTAGAGGTAGCAACATCCTTAACCTGGTCATTACTAACATGGGCGACAGTTGCTCTGCACCAATAGTCAACTTGCCCCTGGTTAGATCAGACCACAAATGAATCACCTTGGCAAACCATATCCCACCCCCACCCCCCTGCAAAGGTACCTACCATAAAAAACTTCTCCAAAGCTAACTTTTGGCTCCTAAAAACAGAGGTGGCTAACTTCACGACACCCATACAAATGGAGAATAGTTGCATAACTGCCAAATCATACACTAGTGCACTGTACGAACACGTACAGAAAAGCATGGATCTCGCCATACCCAGTAGAACCAAGATGCTCTCCTCCCAAAAAAGGAAACCAATCTGGTGGTCCCCTGCCATAAACAAACTCTATAACAGAAGGAGGAGCTGATGTGGAATAAGGTGAAGTCCCAAGACTGGAAAAAACTCCCTTATCAGCCTCAACAAAAAGTTGAGATCCCTCATCAAATCCTCTAAAGCTAGCAATGAAAACAGAATTTCAGCAGATAGTAAAGAAACCACAAGGCCTTCTATAGTTATGTAAAGATTATCCACGGCAATACCCAGATTTGCACTAAGCTACTGCACAATGGTACCTCCTATACTAACAGATATTGCCAATATACTGGTCGACAGATTCAGTGCAAACTTTACCCCCCCCAAGGACCAATCGCAATACCAGTAGATTGTCAGGACCCTGTATTATTGCTGCACAGGTTAAAACAGCACTGTCCAAGGCCAAGAATACAGCTTCTGTTGGACCTGACAATATCTCTGGCTGTGTTCTACATGAACTACACAGTGAACTGGCATCTCACCTGTTTGCCCTGTTCAGTCACAGCCTCACCTCAGGCTTTGTCCCTACCGAATGGCACACTGCTACAGTTATCCCTCTCCACAATGGAGGAGTGACTAAAGACCTGGGAATTATCGCCCAATTAGCCTGACAAGTCTAATATGCATAGCTAGGAATCACAGAAAAACTCACTAAGCTAGGCATCAACCTATATCACTAGGTGGGTTGCAAACTGGCTCACAAATAGAACCCACAGTGTGAAAGTAGATGACTCCAAGTCAGACTGCTGACCAGTCACGTGTGGAGTCCCACAGGGTTTGGTCCTGGGTCCTCTCCTGTTTGGCATCTACTTCTCTGAAGTCCAGGCCAACACAAAGGGACTCTGGCTGACAAAGTTTGCAGATGATTGCAAGTTGGGAGCTATTATTAACTCCCCAAGTGATGTTGACATCCTACAAAAAGCCCTCAATGACACCAATGATGGGAGTCAAAACCATGGCCTTATGCTCAATGCCAAAAAAATGTGTCGTCATCCACCTTGGGGAAAAACTCAATTCCCTTGAATTAACACATTGATGGTAGTCCACTGAACACAGAAGGTGTAATAAGAGATCTGGGAACACAGGCTGACAGCAACCTCTTATTTTGACTACCACATGGCCACTGTGGTCAGAATGTCCTTCTATATGGCACATCTCATTAGTAAGGGTTTTCCATCCAGGAAGAAAGAGGTCATTGTCTCCCTCTACTCTTCCCTCATTAGGCCAATCATTGAGTACAATGTCCCTTTTGGCATGTACCTCACTAGACACCTGCAACAACTGGAGAGGCCACAAAAGTACGTCACAAAGAGGATCCTAGGCCTTAAACACTTGTCCTATATGCTCAGACTCAAAAAATTCAATCTATTCTCTGTCTCATATTGCCTGCTTTGAGGCAATCTCTGCTTGACTTACAAAGCCATGTCTGACCCAGCTCTGTTAGAAAGGCTACATCTAAAGAAATCCCAATCCCTCCACACAACATGGTCCAGAGACCTCAACCTCATTACCACAATCAACAGAACATGCTGGAGGGACAGGTTCATAACCCAGAGACAGCCCATGCTATGGAACACACTTCCCATACATGTCAAGCTGAGCACCTCACTGGCAGTCTTCAAGAGAAATCTTTATGGGTGGATGGGAAATAGAAAGTTCACCCCAGTGATCACTCCAGTGTCTCTACTCGACAGAGGCACTAGGAACTAAGATCGGGTGGCATGATGTCAGGGTAACTTTATGGGCTAGGCTTGTAAAGGCTCCAGGACCATTAGCCTAGTGCATACTTATGAACCTATGAACTGTATAACAAGCTGAGATAAGTACAAAGTTGCAGTGTTAAAGATAATACTGCATTTTATTTTTCTGTCTATTTATTTGTTTCATTGAATATTGTGTTAAAGATAATACTGCATTTTATTTTTCTGTGTACTTATTTGTTTCACTGAATATTGTGTTGTCTCTGCCTCTCTGCAGTAAGTGGGGGGTTATTGTACTCACTTCATTAATATTCGGTGTTGAACTCGTAGACTAGAGAGTTTCTTTGTGCTATATACCCTACATAAACTGTATTACAAGCTGAGAGAAGTGCAAACTTGCAGTGTTAAAGATAGTACTGCATTTTATTTTTCTGTTATTTATTTGTTTCACTGACTATTGTGGTCTCTCTGTCTCTCTGCAATTAGTTTCTCAACCTCACTCTCTGTTCCTGTTGTGGTATTAATCTTGGTGGCTTTGGAATTGCCCGCCCCTCCTGTAAATGTATGTTTGAACACTCTTCCTGAGTCCATCTTATTTGCTCACTCAACTGAGTACAGTGAGATCATATTTTGATTTCAGACACTCCTACCAGTCCCATCTCTTCAGCGCTATCCCAGTCTAATGTCATTAGCTCATTCTGCCTAATACAGAGAGAACATTTGAGAAGCCCAACCCACTTAGATCCTTAACCTTGAATTATCTTCTGTTTCTGTTTCTTCTGGCGTACTGCTATAGTCATCCCTCTCTATAAAAGAAGACCAACTACAGACCTTGGGAACTATCATGCCATTAGCCTGACAAGTCTGATATGCAAAGCTATGGAATGCATCATCATGGACCTAATAAACAAGGCTATAGGGAATCTCCGAACTCTGTATCCCACACAGTTTGATTTTGTGAAGAGTAGTTCATGCCTGCTCAACTTGGTCAACTTCTTTGAGTTAGTCACCAGAGCTGTTGATGAAGGCAAGGTGGTTCATACAGCCTACCTTGATCTGGCCAAGGTATTTGATACCAAGCACCACTCAGGAAGCATAATAAAACTCATTGAGCTAGGCATCAATCCCTATATCACTAGGTTGGTTGCAAACTGGCTCACAGATAGAACCCACAGTGTGAAAGTAGCTGACTCCCAGTCAGACTGCTGACCAGTCATGAATGGAGTCCCACAGGGATGGGTCCTGGGTCCTCTCCTGTTTGGTATATACTACTCAGAATTCCAGGCCAACACAAAGGGACTCTGGCTGACAAAGTTCACAGATGATTGCAAGTTGGGAGCCATTATTAACTCCTCAAGTGATGTTGACATCCTAAAGAAAGGCCTCACTGAGACCAACGACTGATGTTCGAACCATGGCCTTAAGCTCAATGCCAAAAAATGTGTTGTTATCCCTTTTGGGAAAAACCCAGCTCCCATGAATTACCACATCAATTATAGTCCACTGAACACAGAAGACATTATAAGAGATCTGGGAACACAGGTTGACAGCAACCTCTCTTTTAACCACCACATTGCCACTGTGGTCAGAAAGTCCTTCTGTGTGACACATCTCATTACTAAGGGTTTGCATCCAGGAAGAAAGAGGTCATTGTTTCCCTCTACTCTTCCCTCATTAGGCCAATCATCGAGTACAATGCCCCAACACCTGCAATGACTGGAGAGGCCACAAAAGTACGTCACAAAGAAGATCCTAGGCCTTAAACACTTGTCCTGTATGGACAGACTCAAAAAACTCCAGCTATTCTCTTTCTCATATCGCCTACTTAGAGGCAATAATCTCTGCTTGACTTATAAAGCCATGTCTGACCCAGCTCTGTTTGAAATGCTACATCTAAAGAAATCCCAGTCCCTCCACACCACATGCTCCAGAGACAATCTCATTACCACAATCAGCAGAACGTGCTGGAGGGACAGGTTCATAACCCATAGACTGCTCATGCTGTGGAATAGACTTCCCATACGTGTCAAACAGAGCCAACTCACTGTCCCTCTTCAAGAGAAATCTTGATGAGTGGATGGGAAATAGAAAGTTCATCCCCAGGGATCACTCCAGTGGCTCTACTCAACAGATGCACTGAGAACTAAGGTCGGGTGGCATGATGTCAGGATAATCCTATGGGCTAGGCTTGTAAAGGCTCCAGAGCCATTAGCCTAGTACACACCTATGAACCTATGATTGTCCAATGACAAATATTAAAATATACCTCTTTCAGCTGTGTATGACACAGCTGCTGTACAGCTCTTGCCTTGTTTATGCAAAAAAGAGAGGAGGATACAGCACTACAGTCAGTTATCGCACATATATTCCCTGCATATACGTCATACTCAATAACTGCACTGTATTCGATTGGCCTGTAATGTGGCCACTGTCTTTGATAACTATTTTCTCTATTCAGTATCAACATTAATATCACATTTACTTCCCATTTTTACAATGTTACTTTGCATTTCTCTCAAATCTATTGTTAGTATGTCCATTTTTAAGTTGTGTACATAGGTAAACAGTTGTAAACTGGATTATTTATTATTACCATCAATATGGACATTTTACTGGAAAATGCAAAAAAGTTTCTTTCTTGTATCATCATATTTGAAGGAATTAACTGAGTCCCTTTTTTCAGTTTACTCTCCCTTTGTTATTATTCCTGCACTGCTCACATTGCCTTCTGTGTAAACTATCTGTATTTCATGTCCTCTGCATCTAAATTTTTATGTTATTTGCCTTTGGTTCATATAAGCCTGTCTGCCCATGCTCACATAATACATTTGCTTGCAGGAATATGTTCTGAGTAGAAGCTGATACAGCATGACCCTTCAAGAAGCTGCATGTAATTAAGATTGCAATCACACACACAAGTTCACCAGTGGCACATTTGAACCTCCTATCTAGTTAAATAATCTACAGAAGAAAGTACTAGTCACAAGCACCATAGGACAAGTCAGCCTTTTAAGGGGAGGAAGTGCACAGCTGAGAAGATAACCTCATCAGTATGTTGCACAGGGGGATGTTTGTAAAGTGCACAGGAGCTGTGTGCAAATGTAAATGGGTTCTGCTCAGTGGAAATGGATACAGAACATTTGACACTGAAGTGTTACTTACCTATCACTATATCCCCCGAAAATAAATGGGTTTCCCATGTTGAAAAATCAAATCTCATACCTTTCTAGTTACACAATCAAGAGATCACTTTATTAGTTGAAAGCATCACAGGAAAAGTCTTAGAGGAAGACAATGCAGTTTACACAAGATGACCTCATCAATGTTTTTCAGAGAGCTTGGTTGTGTTAAAGGTTGGATAAAGTCCAGAGGGAGGTGTGTGAAAATGTTAAATGTATTCTCTGCAGTGGAAGTAGATATAGCATATTTCACAATGAAGCCTTACTTACCAGTCATGATACTCCCTACCCCCAGACACACACACACACACACACACACACACACACACACACACACACACACACACACACACACACACACACACACACACACAAGTTTTCCAAGGTGAGAGTTAAAACTCTACTTATCTAGTTGTGCAATACAGAGAGGCCAATATTAATCACAAGCCCACAGGAGAAGTTTAAGATCAATTATGTGAAAAAACGCATTTGCAATTAGTAAAATTAATTCTTTGGAACATCTGATACTGTGCTTCACAGGTTTTAGTACAAATGCATATTTGTGGACAGGCCAATGTAACAGCACTCTGATTGTCCCATGTAATGACATACTTCTCTGCAATGATTTATATACTGTCCTTCATGTACATTGTACTACTGTAAGGGACATTTAATTGTTTCACTGTATAGGATGCCAGTGACAATCACAATTATAAATCAGTAGATTATCAATCAAACGTTCCTGCCACTTCATTCCGGGATGATTGCACACTTGTCTTAGCTCATTCTTGCCCAGTGTACATTGACAGCACAAACAGACACTTCCTAAACATGACAGTGCACTGCGGAATAACAGTGGTGGATTATGTGTTAATAGGTTAATCAAAACTGTAGCAGAGCTGCAAGTTTAACCATTGCAGACATACATTAACATACTGACTTAAATCATTCCCTCCAGTACAGCTCTTTTGAGTGTGTACCTTTAACTCCCAGTGGGTGTGGCTTCAGCCTTTAAAAAAATTAAGTTATCACCTTATACTTCTAACAAATACTGATAAGAGGTCAAATATTAATATAATTGTGTTTGCCATCATGTATGCTTCAAGATAAAATATTCTGACACCTTATATGTAGCATGGTTTTAGAATTATTAATCCAAACATGAACAAGCAATATTTGATGCCTAGAGGAAGGAGCTGTAAGAGTTAGCTGCAGAAGTGCCTGGAGGCACACTCGGCTGTAATGACTTTTAAATGAGTCAATATCTCTCTGAAATCCAGATAACTTGTAGTCAAAGTTCAATTCAGACAACAAACATTGTTTAATCTAAACAAACAATTATTTGTTATGAATGTTTTTAGACTTTGCCTGAAGTGCAGCACTGCCAAGTTAATTTGTGTGGTAAAGTATTAGCAAATGCAAAATCGAATCTTGCGGTGCTGAGCTTTGAATGGGAATTTGAAGTAGTGAGTGGTGCAGTGTGCCAACTTTTATGAAAACAAGCAATATACACATGCAACCATGTGTGAATCTGATGGCATACAGAACAGATATCTGTTATTGTCATATTTCAGGTGTCATGATTTACACATGTGTAATGACAGTTGGAGTTATTCAATCATTATATGTATGCTACAAGTGTATTATGAAACACACATGAGACCAAGCATGCAATTAGTGGAAATATAGCTTATATAAAACAGTTGTGAATCAAAGTGGTTTATTTAATGACACAGAAGTGGTGGGAAGTGGTGGAGAGTTGATGATAGGAATGCACAATAGATACCGACATGCTAACACATTAGTTCATGTTTCTTTTCTGCATGTATTTGTGGTGTGTTACTATTTGTTTTATCAGGATAAATATTCATGCAAGATCTGTGGAAGACAGGATTCACAGTATAAAGCAACTACCCAGTATAGCAGCATGATAATAGTGTGCTAAGAAAAGGTGTAGCCAACATTTACACCCAGAGGAGTCACACAAAACTTTCAAAAGCAGTTTTGCCTACATCTGGATTCAAACCTAAAAAAAAACTACATACTTAAGTATTATCTAAACACACCACACAGGAGTTCCCATGTGACAACAGACTGCAAAAAGGAGAATGTATATGGCGCTCTTCAATATCCCCATGACAATGGTAAGCTGTAAATTCGACTCATCAGCTTGACTATGCGAGCTAACCACTGCAGTGTGAATGTCATCACTATAATGCAGCTGAAGGCAAAACCCCAAAAGATTTCACCATAAGCTGTGTACTTCCCTTTAGCCTCAGTTGCAGTTAGTGCTCTGCACCAGGCATTGCACAAATGCAGAGGAGGAAGACTTATGACATAGAAGATAGAAGATACATAGACAGAGGGAGTCAGAGGCAGGAGCCAAGTAGCTTATGACGGAATCAGGATAATGTTGGCCTATAACAATATATAGTCAAGAGCTGCACATAAAATAGTGTACTAAAAACATTCAGTACCACTTAGCTAATGCCTAGATCAAACCCCTTGAAAGTATGTAAAACCTGTCTACAGATCAGAGCATTATCTCCTTGTGCCACAAAGGAACTCTTACTTCACACACGAAGTATCACGACTGAAGAACAGCGACAACTTCCTAAAGCAGAACAGGTGAACAGCGAGAGATGGAGAGGAATAGCGACAGTGTTTTTTGTGGGGTATGTATGACCACCTGTATGGTGTGGTACTCTTGCTTATTTCCTTATTATTAAGCTGTTGTGTTCTATACAATAAAGTTCTTGCTATATGGTACCAAGAAGAGGTAGACAATAAATCTCCCTGTTGGGGCTGCAGTGCTTTTGCAAATGATGTTTTGCTGCAATATTCAAATAATATGTTAATGAAATGTTGTAAATGAAGAGATATACAGACATTTGCGGTTAATTATATGATAGGAATATAAAATGTCATTAAATAATTATTTAACCTAAAGCTGAAATTGAACCCATGACACTATGCAAAAACACTAGTCTACAAACAAGGCAATTATTTCAATACATCACATAGGAACTTCTAGTTTGCTACACCCAGTAGCCAAAAACTTCTTACAGTAACTGCTTTAAAGTACTGCCTTTAGACTGTATTTACTCTGTATTCCCATAGTGCAGCAAATATAAGCACATTTGTACAAATGTAACTAGACTACCGTGACTGAAATTAAAACCTTCACCTTTTGCCATAGGACGTTAAATGGCATTCACCATAAACTGGTGCACTATGCCAAACCTTTGTGCAAATGATGAGAATGAAAATTTAAGGTTTTTCCATGGAGCAATATCGCCCATGTATGTTGTGTGAGATTCTATTTTGTCCAGATTAAAATCTGAAAAAAGATTTGATAGGACAGCGGTGAAAATGCAGCTGTCAAGCAGTGGATATGATACAGGGAAAAGAATACAGGAATTTGAAGAAGGGTAGTTTAAGAGGACTATAGCTATCTGCTTCTTCAGAACATAAATTTAGAATTGGTAAAGAATTTCATGACATTTGAGACCCACCACACCAAGGATGGATGACAACAACAGAATGATGGTGTATAGCCAATTGGACCAAATCAAGTGTGTCAAGAAGACACATAGATGAAGTAGAGAGCTATGTATGGAGTGTTATTTTTTTTGGGGGGGGCAGGTGTCCATCTTCTGTATTCTTCTAAAGAGAGATGAATAGTGGGGAAGGGGCTTAGTAATGAGAGGGCCAGGAAAGTAGGGTAGGTTAAGTAGCTAGAAATATGAATCTGAATTGGTTCAGATCTCAAGTGTAACAGCTTGTGTGCAAAGATGCACAGCTTTCCAGCTGCATTGGAAGTACAGCACTGGCTTGCTAAACACATTAGAAATGAGTACGTCAAGAATCACAGAAGGTTTTTAAAATGGCATTGAGATTTGGCCATGTGCTTGGTTCAAAATCTTGAAACGTGCCAATTTTAAACCTTGAGACTTACCAAAAAGTCTGAATGTACATTGAGTTAGGAAAGCAACATTCTCAACATTCAAATGCTGTTTTTACAAGCACAGTTCCTGCCTTTTACTAAGAAATCTTGTGCATATTTAAGGGAGTACATTACTCGTTGATACAGATACCATGTGCAATAAAAATGGGCTAGCATGCACTTAGGAAAACACAAAAAAGGGAATAAGCCACCCTAAATAAAGAGGAAGAAAGCTGCAGTGTTTGCACTCTTTGTTTAATATTGTTTGAGTACATGGATATCCTAACTGTCACCAGTGTTACACTCATTCAGATATGTACTGGCAAATGACAAAATAACTTTCAGAACTTGTTTGTGTTGCATTTTCAATGTGACTTGATGCAATGTCATATTCTGATTACATCTAATCTACTTTTTCTTCTTGTTTGTATATGCCTATGCCTGTGGCAAATATGGGAAATAATCACAAATGAGTGTACTTAATACCCTGGTTTGATGGTTCAAAGCCATACAAGTTACTGTTGTAAGATCATAAAGTTGAAGAAATATCAGAGATGTACATTTAAAGTACTGGTTTAAAAATGTGCACTTTTTATTATTATTATTTTTTTTTATTTTCCTTAATCCTTTGCCTTTATTTCACATTGAGCTCCATTGATTGGCAGTGATCATTAGCAGTGAATGGCAGTTCGCTTCCTAATGTAAAAAACGATAAATTTAACGTGGAAAGCAATCAGTAGTGGAATTGAGGCTGGCATTGGTGCACTTTCCTCTGCACTCTGGACAGTACTAAGTCAAGAATCTCATGTCTCTTATAAGAAAGGTGTGTGTATACAAAATTGCCACCACCACTATTGTTGTTCCAGGAGAGTATCACTGCACCTACAACTATGGCAGAGCTACCTGACACAAGTGCAGCAGGCAGGACAAGAGTTGTGTAGGTAGTGCTGACACTCAACATACATATTCTTTACTATGCTCTGACATATTTTTATTGTAAATAAAATGTACAGCAACATGTCCATGTAAATAACTCTTGTTTTTTTGTTGCTACCTAACTTATGCAATATTTTTAGCGTTTGTCTCATCCTTTGTTTCTCTTTTTTAATTATGTGATAACTACAAGATCCATATTTTGACTTGATTTTGAATTCTGTATATGTTATTTGTCATTTGTCTTTTATACAATTGTGGAGCTTTCCTACCTGGTCCTCCCCTGAAAACAGGCACCTGCCCAGTTGGACTTTCCCGGTAAAAAAATGTCAAATAAATAAATAAAAGCAATCAGCTGCCTGTCTCATATGGTATAAATGAACTGAGCTTAGAGAAAAAGTACAGTTGATGTGGGGTTTAAAACCTGTTTACAGATCATTTTACTGAGGGAAGTCATAGGTTCATAGGTTCATACTAGGCTATCTGCCCTAGGGCATTTATAAGCCTAACCAGAGTGTGTGTGGCTTCCGCCACCCCTTGGAAGGATAATACTGTGCCCATTTAGGGTTTAGTTTACTGTCCCTCTGTCTAGTGGTGACACAGAGATGACCCCCGGGGTAAACCTACGATCTCCCATCCACTCGTCAAGATTTCTCTTGAAGAGAGTCAGTGAGGGGCTCTGCCTAACATGGACTGGGATTCTGTTCCAGAGTGTAGGGAGCCTCTGGGTTATGAATCTGTCCCTCCAGCATGTCCTATTTATCTCTGTGTTAAGGTTCAAATCTCTCGCTCTCGTGGCTCTGGTGGATTTGGATTTTTTTCAGGTGGAGCATGTCCATTAATTCCGGATTGGATATGGCCTTGTACGTCAGGCATAGATCTCCTCTGAGTAGGCGGTATGTGACTGAATAGAGCTGGAGTTTCTTCAGTCTGGCAGCATATGACATATGTTTGAGACCCTTGATCCACTTGGTGAGGTACTTTTGGGGTCTTTCTAACTGCTGCAGGTGCCGGGTAAGGTACATACCAAATGGGGCATTGTACTCAATCATGGGCCTGATGAGGGAAGAGTATAGGGGCACAATGACCTCTCTTGATCTAGATGTGAATCCTTTCATGATAAGGTGGGCAATATAGAAGGTCTTCCTAACCACTTTGGCAATGTGGGTGTCAAATGAGAGGTTACTGTCAACTTGGGTCCCTAGGTCCCTGATTACTTCTTCCGTAATTAATGGATTACCACCTATGTGATACTTTGTGGGTACTTTGTTTTTCCCCAAAGGGTATGACTATACATTTTTTGGCGTTCAGTTTAAGGCCATGGCTCTGGCACCAGTTATCCATTTCTGTGAGGCCTTTCTGAAGGATGCTAGTGTCCGCTGGAGTATCAGTTACGGTGCCCAGTTTGCCGTCATCTGCAAACTTTGTCAGCCACAATCCTCCTATGTTTGCTTGTACCTCTGAAAAATAAATGCCTAATAAGAGGGGTCCCAGGACCGAGCCCTGTGGGACACTACTTGTGACTGGCTTAGAGTCTGACATGGTTCCAGCAATTCTGACCTTGTGTGTTCTGTCCTTTAGCCAGTTTGCAACCCATCCTATGACATATGGGTTTACATTTAAGCTGGTGAGCTTGTCTATGATGCCTGAGTGGGGTATTGTATCGAAGGCTTTTGCAAGGTCAAGGTAGGCTGTGTGAATTGCCTTACCCTCATCAGTGGCCTTAGTGACTGTTTCAAAAAAGTGGACCAGGTTCAAAAGGCAGGATCTGCCCTTAACAAAACCGAATTGGGTAGGATCAAGTGTCTGTAGGTCCCCAATGTCTTTGTTTATGAGTTCCATAATGATCCTCTCCATAGCTTTGCAGACCAGGATCGTCAAGCTTATGGGGCGGTAATTTCCGGAGTCTGTAGAAGCACCTCCTTTGTGGAGTGGAACCACTGTTGCTGTATGCCATTCTTTGGGTACATATCCTGTAGTAAAGCTAAGATTAAACAGCAGCCTTATGTGTGAGTTTAGTTCCTCTTGGAGTGCATGTAGCACGCAACCCGGGTCACCGTCTGGTCCCATTGATGCTGTGTTTTTAGCTTTGGAGAGGGCGGCTGTCACCTGGACATCTGTGATGTCAGGGAGGCTACATTCAGCTGGGATAGATATTTCTCATTTTGGTGGGGGGGGGGGTTGCACTGAACCTGTCTGCCAGTATGTTGGCAATATCTGTGGGTTCAGTGTATTTTTTTGTCATTTGGAACTAACTCTGAGCATATCTGGGAGTTTCCACCCAGGTTTCTAACATAACTAAAGAAGGCGTTCTGATTATCTTTAGTGTCTTTTGCGATTTTTCTCTCAAAGTTGGCCTTGGATGATTTTATGAGTGATTGTAGTTTTTTGCTAGTACTGATCAGAAATGCCTTCCCTTTTTGGGATTTTGCTCTATCATGTAGTAGCTTCCTCCTCCTGTTGTAAAGTTTATTTATGGCTGGGGTCCACCAGACAGGACGCCTGCCTTTGGGGGAAAGGGTCTTGGTTTTATTTGGGATTGCATGATCCATGCATTCTTGAAGGTGTCCATAGAAAGCATTTATAAAGGATTCAGCAGTGTGGGCTGTGGTTTCCACTGGACCAGGGGCCTTGAAGGATACCACTTCAGTCTTAAGAAGTGTGAAGTCAGCTTTTGAGAAGTTCCTCACTGTGGTCTTTTGTGCTGGGGTGGGGGCGGGATGTGGATTTCCAGTGTGATTAGTTTATGGTCTGATCTCACCAGTGAGGGGTATACTTCCGGTGTGGAGCATTGTGTCCCCAAGTTTGTGATGATCAGGTCTAGTATATTATCTCCTCTTGTGGGAGTGGTGACTAGTTGTTCCATCACATTTGAGTTTATGAATTCTAGGAACCTTTGGGCTAGGGTGTTGGGGCTTGAGTAATGCTCCCAGCCTATGTTTGGGTAGTTGAAGTCTCCCAATATGATGGTAGTTGGAGAGACATTCATACTCTCCAGTGTCTTCAGGAAGGCTGAGTGGGGTTCCTGAGTTTGAGAGGGTGGTCTGTAGCATGCTACAAACTGTAGGGCAGTTTTGCCTATGGTTAGTTGCACATGGATGGTCTCTGATGCTTCGTGCATTGCCACTAACCTGGAGGTGTGGGTATCTTTGATGAATATGGATACTCCTCCTCCTTTTGTGGTTCGGTCCAAGTTTTGAGGCCGAAAAGCATGATATGAGGTATAACCTGGTAGTGCTGGGGTGCTCTCGGGAGCCTTGAACCTGGTTTCAGTCACTGCACAGACATCAATGTTCTCCATACTGAGGAGGGCTTTGAGAGCCTGCATTTTGAGGTTTAGACTTCTGGCGTTGAGCAGCATTACCCTTAGTTTTTTTTCCACTTGTGTTTTCCAGGGAGGTGGGTTTGTCTTTTGAGCCTTGCCTAAAAAGGCACTATGGGAGTGGCAAGAGCCTTTGCCAATATCCGTAAGCCTAGGGGTGACAGGTGCAAGCCGTCCCTTGTGAAGCAGCATGGCTTGTCAAGCATGTCATCCCAAGCAGACATACATTGGATCCCCCTAGAATGACACCAGTAATTGAGCCAATTATTAAAGCTGATCATTTTGTCTTTGTACTGTGGCATCATTCTTGGTGAGGGTAAGATGCTGCTCAAGGTCAGGGTCATTCCAGCCTGGGCTACATAATCAGAGAGCTCCTCTATGTCTCTTTTCATGTAGTCCAGGGAGGTACGTCTCAGGTCATTATAAATATTGACACTAATGGTGTATGAATGTGTTCTTTTGGCAAACTCAAGTAATCTCAGTATTGCTAAGGAAATGTGATACAAAGGAGGTGGAATCTGAAAGTTTACAAGTCGGGATAATCCTCAGGGTCAGGGTCATACTGGCCTGGGCTACATAATCAGAGAGCTCCTCTATGTCTCTTTTCATGTAGTCCAGGGAGGTACGTCTCAGGTCATTATAAATATTGACACTAATGGTGTATGAATGTGTTCTTTTGGCAAACTCAAGTAATCTCAGTATTGCTAAGGAAATGTGATATAAAGGAGGTGGAATCTGAAAGTTTACAAGTCGGGATAATCCTCAGGGTCAGGGTCATACCGGCCTGGGCTACATAATCAGAGAGCTCCTCTATGTCTCTTTTCATGTAGTCCAGGGAGGTACGTCTCAGGTCATAATAAATATTGACACTAATGTTGGTGTATGAATGTGCTCTTGTGGCAAACTCAAGTAATCTCAGTATTGCTAAGGAAATGTGATACAAAGGAGGTGGAATCTGAAAGTTTACAAGTTGGGATAATGCAGAAGTAACATAACGTGAAGAACTGTCCTACATATGATGGATTACATCAACAGATCTCTCAGGTAGCTATGTCATTAGGAATTATGTCATTATTAATTGTTTGTGCTGTGTCAAAAATAATAGCATTTCTACTGTTCCTGTCCCCTTTGCGATCACCACAACATTACTTAAAGTTCTGATATTGTGAGACAGAAATGATAGCTGTGATGTGGCAAGGAGACGTGATAAGGCTGAACATGTCAGTGTAATGCACTGCTTGCTCTGCTCATTGCTATATATAAACTTTGAGTCATATCATACTCCTTTCAATTGTTATCCAAAACAATTTTTTACATTTTTAATTATTGCCCTCTACATTTGTATGCCACTTAGCAGAATGTAATCAAGTTTCATGGCTTAAGGAAAAAAGTGAAAAATGTAATTTGGTTTGCCTTTAATAGCAGAAATAACCCTGGTGTTGGTGTGTGGCCATCAGCACTCTAGGTAGTAATGACTGCAGAGTATGCATTTGACAGATGTCCACCTCTGTGGCATAAGGTGTAAATGAAGAGAGCTTAGAGTGAGAGGACAGGTGATTCAGAATTAGATTCCTGTTTACAGATCATTTTACTGAAGGAAGTCATAATAAATATTGGCACTCATTTTAGTCTATGAACATGCTGGTATTGGAAAATCAAAGATTCACAATATCAAGAACAACATGTGATATGAATAAGTTTAAATCTGAAAGTTAAAGTCCTAATAATCTTTTAGACAAATGAATTTACTGGTGGGGAAGGGTCATGTGAAGAGGATGAATGTGTCATTGTAAGGCCCTTGTTGCATATATTTTTCCATTGTTTAAACTTTCCGTTGTTTTTATTGGGTATTCCATTCATTTTTTTTTTTATTTCCCATCTGCTTTTGCTTGCTGCTCAGTAGCATGCAAGCACGGTTCACTATTGAAGGCAAAAAGTCAAATGTTTAATTAGATTGCTGTCAGCATCATAAATTAGCCTGGCATTGGTAGGCATCTGTCAGCACTCCAAATATTAATGATGGCATAAAATGCACCTGTTACCTACCTGTCTTTGTGGCAGAAGCTATAAATACAGTGACTTTGGAGAAAACAGTGAGTTGCTGGGGGTTTCAAATCAGTAGTAAGAATAGTTTTTATAATGGTGTCAGCTGCAAAGATAAGCGTACAGTTTGGAATATGAATTATACACCGCAAGTGTGTGATAAATGTTGCATATGTTACCTGTAGTCCTTGTGACTTATGTGTTGTAGTAGTAAAAATCATCTATACTTTCTGCTAATGACATTTGCCATGCATGGTGTCAGAAATATTTTCTAAAGTGTAAGAACAAATATTTTAAAACAGGATTAATGTTGAGTTATTTATAATATGTGACAGATTACTTATTTACATAGCCTAATTATCACTCATTACAGTAAGACAGCCCCCTATCAAAGTTTGTCAGTACAGCATATATGTGGTATGTCACAAATAAGATGTTAATTTCTTTCTCTCCCCATTATGAATAATTGCCTTTACCTGAACGAGGTGTAACACATGTTACAATGTTGCAAGCCAATGTTAAAAATAATCATATTTAAATTTCCAACAAAGAATGCATTCCAAACACACAGGGGGCTGTAGAATATAAAAACTCATTTTTAATAGAGATAAACGCTTTCATGATAAATAATCGCTTCATCAGATCAAGAAATTCACAGAACTTACATTTTAAATAAATCTTAACATCCAATCAGATTGCATTACTCAGACACACCCCTAAACAGACTGACAGAGCAACTACAATACTAAAAGTAATATACACACATAAAAAACAAAACATCCTTCATAAAATATAAACTTAAAAACTAATAATGCAACAACACAAATATAATAAATGATGTGCAGACTATCTATGTAGCCTGCACACTTTCAAAATCGGCTTGAGGGAAACATGTTCATTCAAGCCTAAGCCTTTATGCGCCTGCATTTTCAAAATCCACTCCAACTGCACTGTTTCAGTTCCATTTCTTATGTCCCCCAATCTCAAAGACTCATAGACCCTGTCTAGTACATGAAACCTAAACTGATGTTCCATTCCTCTCTCTATTACATATTTAGCTAGGGCATTGGAGGTATAATTTATACTGAGGGAATAAAGGTGTTCCCTGATGCGCTCTTTAAATTTACGATTGCTTTTGTCCACGTAGAACAAAAAACATTCTGCACAGTAGGCTAGGTATATCAGTATTGCAATCGGCACTAACTTTACAGTAGATCTTATAACCTGTATCTGGATTAACAAAGAAATTCTCACTATCTATATACATACAATAGTAGCAATGTTAGCTATGGTTTCATTCTCTTTGGTAGGTTTCCTAACCTTATTAGGGTAACATAACAGTCTTTTGAGATTCTTTTTGTTTTTAAAGGTAAATGTAGGACGTGCTCCTACTATATTCTTAATCGTTTCATCAGTAAGCAAAATTGGCCAGTGTTTTTCAGTCACCTTAGTGATAATCTTGGCATTACTGCTGTACTGAAGAGGAAAAGTAACACATCGTCCATTATCAGTGGTTACATTTTGGTAATTACTGATTATGCAATAAAATTTCAAGAAGCAGTAACCCTTTGTCCATAGTAAAATAACTATTAGTGAACGTCTTTATGGTAGCAATTCCCCAAAACATTCTTACTAACCAAGTAAGCCATTCATGTCCAGAGTGATGAATAAGCTTTACCAGTACTTTAAAGAGAAAAGGCTAAAGATGTCTGCATAACATCATCAGCCAGATGGCGTAGTTGACTGTTTTGATAAAAATGCAAGGAAAGGCTAAAGAGGTACGTAGGAAAAACTGGGACCTAATGATGCTTTATCCTCTCTTTGCTTTCAGAGAACTGCCCCAAGTCTCATATAGATTCACACCATCCTAAATGCAGTATGGCAGATATCCCTGCCACTTGCCAAATATGGAAAAAAAAAAAAACAGAAAAGGAAGAACACCTTCTAAAAGTGTAATAGATTTTCCTTAGATCCATAGGACAAGTTAAGAAGTGTAATGCCTATAGTAAGTGAACATATGTAAAGGGGACAGTAGCTACAGTAGAAAACACTAACAGAAATATTAATTTGACTGAGTTCACGGCAGGTGCTTATATTTATTGATTGATTGATTGATTGATTGATTGATTGATTGATTGATTGATTGCATTTGTTAACCAGGAAAGTCTGCTGGGCCTAGGTGAGCCCATTTTCAGTAGAGGCCCGGAGAGAAAAGCTCCACGTGACATTAATAGAACATACAAGAAAAAGTACAATATACAGTGCATATACAATCTCCATGCATGGAAATAAATATTAAACACAATGGTACAAGTTATTTATAAACATTACACATCAACACTGCATACAATTTGATCATTGAGGATGGAGTTAGTCAGGTAGGGTAGCAGTTTTGATTGTTACCTGTTGGAGTTTTGTAGGCTTAAGAAGTTGAATTCAACAAGTCAGAGAGAGCTCCTAAGTAGTGGTATTGTAGAGGGATATAGTATTGGATCAGGTGTTAGGAGCTACTATTTTGGCACAAGTACATTGCTAGAGAGAAGAGAAGAGAGGTTTAATCTGAGAGACTTCTTAAAGAGAGCGGGATTACTGATTATTCTGATAGAAGGTGGGAGGGCATTCCATAGTTTGGAGACAGTAAAAGAGTACAGCATTTGACCAGCTGCAAGGTTAGGTTTTTCAACTTTCAGCATCATTGTGTTTTTGGATATTAGTGCTCTGTTAGGGTGGTATGTAGTCAATAAGAAGGACAGGGAGGGGAAAGATGACACCAATGTGACGACAACAGTGAATCTTGCACAGTTAACGGCAGCCCCATAGATGAGGGGTTACGGCGTTCGGAGAGACTTATAAACCGAGGGCAGACAATTGAAGGAGACGATTATAGGAACATGGGGGCTCGACCTAAGAAGGATTTTTTATACATGAAAAACCTGAAGAGTGCTTGGAAAGCGTGCAAGTAGTCAGTGGATTTTCGACTACAATAACAGCTAATGGAACTCATTTGGACCACAACAGGACGGACAGTAGGGCTTTCACAACATTGGAAGGAGGGGTTGGCTCCACTAGTAACGGTCGGTGTTTCATCACCGATTGTTTTTTGGACAGTTTCACACCAACTTTGACTACTCCACCTTATGAGCTTAACAGTGAATTGCATGATATACGATTTGTTGACGGCATTATCAACCATGCATTTTCTTCTCACGTATGTAATATAGCTAATGATTCTTTTGTTGAAAAGTCTAATAATTGTCTGTTTAATAACATTGATGGTCATGATAGTTCTTTTGAAAGTATTTACGATGAGAGTTCGCTCACACAGACTTCGCATGGTTATGCGGGAGACCACACACTAATGAACCTCAGTATGTATGAATATCCAAATCATGATGAGGTTTTTATAAATTCCAAGATTAACAGTGGGGTAGTTTCAGGATCGGGGATTTTTGATGATGGAGTGTATTCTGACTTAATCATTCATCCAATTACACCTTTAATATTGGATGATAACCCAATTCATGTTGATTTCTCTATTGATTTGGACCCTGACACATATTTAGATGAAGCATTTAAATGCCTCCATAATGTGGGTCCTGATGTGTCCCACAGTGAATTTCTAAGTAATCCAACTATTGTAACCAATAGTCAAGGTGATTTTAAACTGTTCAATTACTCAAAGAATGACATGGACAGTCAACATGTTAACTTCTTTTCAAGAGGTTTTAATTTTGTTCCATGCCGCAAGGGTAATTTGGTTAATTCTCTTTTAGATTTAAAACTATTTACTAGAAAATTTAATTTAAAAACTTTTTTTAGTGATTGAATGAATAATGAGAATAGGCACACCAATAGTGAATTGACTAAACCTAGTGTTTTTAATCCTCTAATGAATGATCAAGTAGCTCTATTTGAAAGGATAAGTGAAATCGACATCAGGAAATTTCATCAACAGTATAGGAAACCTATATACACTAACATGTCCCAAGATGAACATGCTGCCTTTGATTATATATGTGGTCTTAAGGATATTAGGATCATGAGGCCCGATAAAGGCAATGGCGTTGTCATAACTGATAAAAGTGATTACATTTCCTATATGACTACAATGTTACTTGGTGACTCTTACATTGAGGTAAGTTTAAATGAGATTAACATTGCTCATAAAAAAATCGACATCATTAGAAGACATGTTATTGCAAGGTGAAATTTTTGAAGACGAATATAATTTTTTGAAGAATGACTATCCTGTAATCAGTGGGGTTTTTGGCATACCCAAGATACATAAAGGGCTAAACAATCTGCAGGTTCGACCAATAGTAGATGGAAAAAGGAGCAAACTTGCTTCATCAGTCAATTTTTAGACCATCATTTTAAAATGGGTATGACCAAATTTCCCTACATTACTAAAGATTCGTGGGATTTCTTGGGGAGGATGAATGAATTTAGTATGAAAGATGGTTACATTTTTGTCACAGTGGATGTTTGTAATTTATTTACATCCATTCCACATGACATTGGTTTGATATGGCTTGAAGAACAACTTTTTGAAACTAAGGTGTATGACCAAAGTAGGATTAACACATTGATAAATTTAATGGACATCGTATTGCATAACAATTTTTTGTTCTTTGAGGGTAATTATTACCAACAGATAGATGGTGTGGCCATGGGGGCAGCTTGTGCCCCCATGTATGCCAACCTTATAATGACCTATTGGGAGTACAATTATGTTTTTAAGAGTGAATTTTATGAGCACATTAAAATGTATTCAAGGTACCTGGACAATATATTTATCGTCTGGGATGAAGATCAAGGGGCATTAAATTCCTTTCTTGAATACATTAACAATACTGTGCATTTCTTGAAGTTCACACATAATATCAGTTATGAGGTTATTACTTATTTGGATGTTCAACTAACATATAATAGAGTTAGTGGTGTTTTAAAATCTAACATTTATAGGAAACCCACTTTTTCAAATTCCTACCTTCATTATGACAGCTGGCACCCTGACCATCAGAAAAAGGCTGTTGTTAAGGGGCAGATGGTCAGGGCAGCTAGGATGACACGTGATGAAGGGGATTTTGTCAAGGAATTGGAATATATGGTATCCATGTTCTCTAATAGGGGATATCCTAAACAGCTATGTGAGAAAGTTTTATATGAAGTCAAGTGTAAAAGGCATACAGGTGTTTACCAAGCCATACTATGTCACGGCTACTCAAGTGATAGAACTAACATGAACAAACCAGTTTTCAATCAATTACCTTTGTATATATCTGTTTTTGATGATTCCTTTGAAGTTATTAAGAATATTATTAGTCAGAATTGGGGGATTTTGGTTAATGACAACTCTATGGGACATCTATTTCAGGGGCAGCTAAAATTTGTATATAAGAAAGATTTGTCTTTTAAGGAATTTTTTGAAAAAGAAACGAACCTTGATAGGGAACAATCTAACAGGCCGGTTGGCAATTTCAAATGTGGAAGATGTACAGTATGTGCACACATACGATGTACAGGTGATCGACTTGTTGTCAATTCCCATTGTATTAAAATTCTAGGCCACTTCAACTGTTATATGTCCAATGTCATATATGTTGCATCATGTCAAGACTGCCAAGCGTTTTATATTGGCAAAACCAGCAGACGATTTAGAGATAGAATTAAAGAGCATCTGCTGAATATGCAACACATGAAAACCACTAATGCCCTTGCTAGACATATACAGTCGAATATTAATCACACTTTTAAATTCTGTATTATCCAACATATGGAGAATGATGCACGGGGTAGGGTTACCAAGTACGATCTGGATGTTAATGAATTGAAGTGGCAGATACTTTTGGACGCATATAACCGGCCTGGTTTGAATGAATTTTGTAGCATTAAACCCATTCTAAGAATTAATAGTATTAAGGGTAGAATGTGATTTACTACTTATTTACTTATTATCAACACATTCATCATTAATATCATTATATATGTTACTGGTATTTTTTACTTACATAATATTTTAATAATAATAATTTTTTGTTTATGAACTTTATGAAGAATTATTAATTAATTATTTATTAAATTTATATAACCCTTCATTACCATATATACAAACAAATATTTATTTATATATTTACAAATACAAATATTTACACATTTATTTATATTTTTATACTTTACATATTATACATGAAGTAATAATACACATGTTTAACAACGTGTGGTATTATTTTTTGTAATAATTATTTAGTGTGTTTCATTTATTGTTCGTGTAATGGTGTGGTTGTTTCGGTTATTCATATATGCACACATATTAACTCAACTATTTATTTGTGTTTAACTCACATTTATTTCATTTAAAGTATTTTATTTCATTCGTTAAGTATGTTCATTATTAATTTATTTTACTTATTTGTGCAATGCATTAGTTTTTATATTTATGCATACATTTACTAGTGGGTAGGATTTTGATTAATTGTACTAATTAGTCATTATTCATTTAATTGGGGTGTGATCTGTGTATTTAAACTGTTAAACCTTACCACAAAGTGTATTCTGATGAAGTTCGTCACATCGGACAAAACCTAGGTTAATTCGTGTTTTATACAATAAACTTGTCCATTATTGCTGTGGTGTTTTGTTTCTACTATTTAGCACAGCGTGGATTATTGAATTGTGAGTGAATTTGCTGTGATATATCTTTCCGGTTGATTGGAGCTCCTGGTCTATTTGGTTGCCAGGGGAAAGATGAAGACTTGTATATGAGTTTATGTGCAGTGGTTAATTGTGAATAAGTGAGGTAGTGTGGTAGTTCGAGCCAGTATAGCTGTTGTAGAGATAAGCAGTGGTGTGTTGAATTTTTTGAATTTGTTACAGATTTGGCAATCTTGTTGTAACAACTCCAGTTTGGTTTTCAAGGAGGACTGGATATTGGTGAGGATTGGGGTACTGTATAATAGAGATGGTAGCAGGAAGGATGACGCTAGAGCTTTTTTTAGCAGTAATATTAAGGTAGCATTTGTTTCTATAGAGGATTCCTAATTTTTGATGTGTTTGTTTGATGTTGCTATGGATATGGAGGGTGAATGTTAGATTTTTATCAATAATAACTTCTAGTAGTTTGGTACTTGGAATGACTTCAATGAGAGTATTATTATGGGATTGGACAGAAAAATCATTCTTGCTCAGAGCGGTAGTTTTTTTAGGAAGGAATATTAGAAGTTTGGTTTTATTGGGATTTAGAGCAAGATGGTTATTTTACATTCAATTTTCAGTTGAAGTAAAAGCATTTTGGGTGAGACACTGTAACTCAGATATAGATTTGGCAGTACAGATGATTGTAGAATGAACTGCATATTGGATAGCTGTGCCATGGGTAAGGGTGGTGTGGTGATTGTTAATGACTATACTGAAAAGGAGGGGACCTAGTATAGATACTTGAGGTACACTGTGGTTGTGTTGAGAAAAGGTGAGAAGAAGTGTTGCTATTTGATATGGAGTCAGGGACCTAAGATGGTGAGTTTTGTGAACAGATGGGAATGTGAAACAATGTCAAAGACCTTACAGAGAACTATGAACAGTGAGGAAACTATGTAACTGGCATCGCAAGCCCTGTTTACGGTGTCCATAAAGGATATGAGAGTGGTGCAGGTACTATGACCGGGCTGGTTTTGGACAAGATAGTTAAGAAGTTGAGGGTGAATAAATTTTTCTAATATTTTAGAGATGGGAGAGAGGATAGCGATGGGTCAGAAATTAGAGATATCAGAGTTGTTGCCACCTTTATGGAGTGGAAGAACAAATGCTTTCTTCCATATGTTTGGTATACTGGACTCCTGAATAGATCTATTGAGGAGTATGCTGATAGGATAGGCAATGGAGTTTGCAGATAGTTGTAGAAATTCAGCAGCTAAATTGTCTGGTGCGTTAGTACAAGGTTTCAGTTTATGAAGTAGTTTGTTTATAGTGGGAGTTGGTATAGGTGAAAATGAGAATAGAGGAGTAGTAGAGGAGTGTGAAGTGGGATGTTCAGGTGAACAGGTGTCTATAGGGGGGAAAATAGTGGTGAGTTTAGCTATGGTGTCAATAAAATATAAACTGACGAGCATGGCTATCTCAGTGGGAGTTTTATCTGGATTAAGGCAAGGATTGTTATTTTTACCTGGATGGAGTAGGGAATTGATTGCGCTCCAAAATTTCTTTGGGTTTAGTTTGTGCTGGTCTTGAAGGCTTAGGAAGTGCTCATTTTTATTTTTAATCACTAGTCGCTTTGCCTGGTTACATAATTGTTTATATTGAATTAAGTCATTAGGATTTTTTTTTCCCAGGTTTTCCAAACTTTATCTCTAGCAGAAAATTTGCTTTGTGTGTTTGGTAAGCCAGGTTGCTTGTTTAGCTTTTACTCTTTTTACGTGAGGTGGGGCTAAACTGTTTAAAATTGTAAGAAATGTTGAATTGAAGAATTCAATAGCCTCATGGAGAGAGAGCTATTTGAGTGGGGTCCAGTTGATCCCTTGTATGATTTCATTAAACGTGTTGGGGGAGTAGTGAGATAAATCTTTAAAATATTTAAAATATTTGTACCCAGTGAAGAAAATAAGTTCTTTGCAAAGTAACAAAGACTCTTTGAAGCAAAAGAGAGAGAAGTAAGTGAAGTGAAGTTGTTGCAGCTAGTGAAAAAGAAAACAGAACATTTGTCCCACAAGAATGCTCTGAAATTATGAAGAGAAGGGAAGTAAATATTGTGGGAAGAAATAGCCAAGGAATTGTTATGGCTAGGCTTGTATAGGCCCTAGGGCCGATAGCCTAGTACCAACCTATGAACCTGTGAACCTATAAACGTATACTGAAGTTTCTATAGTCAGTGCATTTACATGGGATATTAAGGTTAACAGAGCATGCCCTGAAGTAAAAATAGTGAAGACAACCTCAGCATCTCAGAAACCGGAAGTGAAAGAATTTGGGCTTAGAAATAATGAAATATTCTCAGCTTTGCCTATTAAGGGGACTTTATTTCAGCATGACATTACCACACCTGTACAGAAAGAACACTTGAAAGCATGTTTAATTCCAGAGCCCCATTCCTGAGCTGTTAGCGGTGAAGTATGTTAGATGCTTACAACTGGAGTTGTAGAAGAATCACAGAGTGGCTAAAATAGTCCCATTGTACTGATTCCTAAGCCTTGTGGGTCTATGAAAGTTTACAATGGTTTGACAAAGCCAGGTGATGAATTGACTAGGGAATCTGGCAAAGACAGATTTCTGTTCACTTTAGACTTAACCAAAGGCTATTGATAAATTCCTCTAAGCCCAGACACTTAGAGAAAAAATGGCATTTTTAAACAGCTGAAAAAGGTCTACTATTATTATATGTTGCATTTTAGATAATGCCATGGTATAGAGAGATAAAGTGAGGTAAGATGGGTATGCTCATCCTAGAAAAGAGGGTGGGCACTCGTGTGAACCTCATGGCTCAGCTCTGGTAGAAGCTGGCTATCTGCAAGAAGCGTTGTCCTTAGAGAGATGGTGGAAGGATACACCTGCCTACCTCATTGCACATCTGTCCCATGGCATCATGAGTGTACTCAGGATGGATGGACATTTAGGGCAAACAAAAATGTCCTTCCTCAGTCGCAATCTCACACTGTCCTGGGTTGCCTCAATCATCTCACTGGCCCAGGATGGGTCATATAAATTCTGAAGGTTGCTTGTTGTGTTCCTTACACCTGATTAATGAAGAAAAGCTCCCAGGAGCAGCTGATGGTCACCTTTGAGAGGAGGGGTACCACTGTTTTTTTTAAAGTTGCACTTTCATCTGCATGTAATGCATGGAATGTTCCATAGACCAATCGACAAAATGCTTATAAGCCATAAGATATATAAAAGATATAGAGTAGCCTTTTTGTTTGATGATGTAACATTTTCTAAAGATTTGCAGAGCCATTTGACCCAAGTCCAAAGTGTGTTAAACTCTTGCTGTTAAGTCAGATTAATAGGTTGTCTAAATTAGTGCAAGTGAAGAAGTAAAGGACTACAGAAGCCTCCTATGTAGGCTATGTGATAGGCTGAGGCTTGATGAAAAAGCAGAAGAAATATAATGCTGCCTCAGACCAACCACATAAAAAGGTGACAGCTTTCCTGGGCTTGACTGGCTATGATTTTTTAATTCTGATGAAGTCTGTACACCTAGAAGATGAAAGCACTTAATCCTATTAAATTGGTTTTATATATTTTGTTTGGTATTTGTGTGGTGGAGTACTGTATTAACTGTTGCCAAAACATTTTGTTTAGCTTCAGGTTTCTTGCTTCAACACATGACACAAGTGTTGGTTCCTGACTGGCTATTATCAGAAGTCTGATCTTGATGTTGCTAATATTGTTTGAACCCTGACTGATCTAACTAAAGGTAAGACTCCACAGAAGGTGAAGACAACCATTTTAATGAAACTAGGCTGGAGGCAGCTAAATAGTATGTTATACTTACAGCTCAAATGCATAGCTGCTGACGTTTGGAAAGAGCTCCTGGTACATATGATATAGGCATAAGTTGCAGTTTTGTCTAAGGTTGTTGAAGGGAATAAACATCCCATTTGCTGTATTAGTAGTAAATCCATCTGGGAAACAGCATCTTTTCACAGGAAACCCAGGGGAAAAAATTCAGGTGATAATAAAGAGAAGAAGGTATAATACAGTTAGGTTAAGAACATATATAATCATATATAGTAGAATCAGTAAAATATGAAGAATACATAAAATAAAAACATTAATAATAATATGAATCAGTGTTACTAGGGATAGAGTGTGCCCTGATCATAGAAAAAGCATCTGTTCAACAACTATTCTAGCACAATGACACCAACTCATAGCTATAGCAATTGGCACTAATCCTGCCAGCATATAGCTTTAAAATAATCTATCAGCTGAGCTTATCTGCAGAGGCTTGAACAGCTGGTTGTATGCAATGATGCCCTAGCTATGTCTTTAGTTTGCTGGACTTTGTGAAAGCCTGTCTGAAAGGTGAATTTATTTATGTTTGACTACAAACACTTACTGTAGGATAGATTATTTTCTATTGGATGCACTCTTTCAGAGTTCTATTAATCATTTAGACCCGAAATTTTTGACAGTGAAAAATCCTGTAATCCCTCAGATGTTCGGCATTCCAAAGATACACAAAGATCCCCATGATCCACCCTTTAGGCCAATAGTAGCAGCTACAGGATCCAAGACGAGACCCTGGCAGCATGGGTGGACAAGGGTGTCAGTAGTGTTGTCAAGGAGACTGTGCACATACTGAATGATTCTTGGCATTGTTTAGAAAGGGAGAAAAACTTTCAAAAAGACAAGAATTATTCATTTCTAACGACTGATGTTGTTAATTTGTATTTTGTGATTCCTCACACAGAGAGTTTAGAAATGTTTCAAGAAAGTCTAATGAAAGGTAGCAAGATGAATAAAGACAAGATAGTGTTTCTCACATAAATGTTGGAAATGGTCCTTAAAAATAATTTTGTAGGTTTTGAAGGTGAATTATTCCACCAAGTATCAGGAGTGGTAATGGGTGTGAAATGTGCCACAGTATATGCCAACCTGGTATTACTTGAGTGGGAAAGGAAGTTTATCTTCAACTCACCATATATTAACAGAATTAAGTCCTACAATCGATTTTTGAATGATATACTCATCCTATGAGAAGGGAATGAGAAGGAAGCAGAAGTAGTGTTTGTGGAATATTTAAATTAAAGCTAGTAAATGTTGAAATGCAGCTTCTGCAACTTCCATAGAGTGTCATCTATGAAAGTGCAGAGAAAGAAGTCTTTTTCTTTACAAGACCTGCCTGCTACTTAAAATAAGTTCAGTGTTGAGATTTGCACTTCTTTTCATGGCTTCAGAGTGTTGAAAGGGTTTTCTGGCCTTCTCTTATCAGTGAGTCTATCGTTTTAATTCTGCATTACCTAATATTACTACTATTTCAAATGGACCCTGTTTGTTTGCTAAAAACTTGTTTTCTCCAAAGTACACCAAACCTTTCACCTGGCCTGCAGCTTTGAATTTCCAGGATGGGCCTTTTCTTTTCTGTTATACACCCCCTGTTTTGTGGCCTAAGCTCTTTATATTTGCTCCTTTACCAGTTTTAGTCTGTGTTATACATTGTTATAGTGTTCTATAACAAGTGATGAGTGCTATATAACATTTCCCAAATGTTTTCTAGAAATATCTAATAGTCAATGATTGTATATGTCATATAACTCAAAAGGACCAAACCCTTCTGAGGCTTGTGAAAATTCTCTGATCAGTCTACTACTATACCAAAAAGAAAGTATACTAATGACAGATGTCAGCAAAACTAATTAAATTGTTTTTATTGACATCTGGTATTAATACATTTCCTTATTTACTATTTTAGTAGTTGGATTTGTGTTTGTTTATACCAGTCTGCTCGCTAAAGTTTTCTGTTGGGATACTTCTGTAAAAGAAGAGAGGAAATAAGATAGTAACTGATGAAGAAAAAAAAATACTTCCCTGTTTTTATCATCTTTCTTAATTACTTTTCTCCGCATGGTTTTTAATATTATTTGAAAATGTTATTCTAACTCATATGCTGGGGTGGTATACTGTGAAGTATAACTGTTTTACCTTAAAATATTGGTACAGCTGGTGCATTATTCTGGACTTAATGGTGTCTCTTTGTCTATGTTTATTTCTTTGTGCATTCCTTCTATGGAAAATAATAACATTAACTCCATAGCTCCTTATCTATAGATTTAGCATTAGCTTAGCACAAGGTAATAGCATTAGAGTACATAGTTTGATAGTTCAGAATAACCAAAAGGTATAGAAATTGATTGCTGGATTTTGCTAGTGGCCCAAAAAGTCCATAACAATGCATTCAAATGGTATACCTGTGATAACCATTGGAATCAAAAGATTTTTGAAGCCTAGGTGAGGAGCTGCTTCTGGCATTCAGTGCACTGAGCACAGAAATTCTCAGTCTTTCATTACACCTGGCCTGTAAAACCTTACTAGAATCCTTCGTTAAATCTTAAAAATTCCCATGTCTCCCCCAGCTTATAACTATGCCCTAACTTTTTTCACAGGGATTCTAAAATATTTGGTTTCCAACAGCTGGTGTGCTACTTCCTCACTGCCTTTATTTATTGTGTACACTAACTAATTTTGTAATTTAAAGTACCAGTAGAAAGTGGGAATATTTTGTTCAGTTTATTATGCTACAGCTCTGTGGTTACCCTTTCTCTCCTTAAAGTGTTATCTTCTCACAATGCCTTTATAAAGTGTAACTTACTTACCTGAAGTTTGGCATGCTCCAGAGTTTCCTCAGAGTAAAAATCTCATAAGGTAGAAAGTGATGTGTACTCTTCTACCAATACAAGTATTTGGATCTCAATGATGAACTCTTATGCTAAGAAAGCAAGTCATTCCAGTAAACTTTAGTACCAGTTATTCTTCCTTGTCCCTTGTTCTTGTTCCCTTCTTTTAGGAATTTGATACATATAACCAGCTTCCATTTACACTGAGTTCCTGTATTTTTCCTCACCAAGAATATCATTAGGCTTCTCTTCAAGGTTACCTTCTCTCTCAGGGTATGTTACCCTCCCATTTTCATTCCT
Source organism: Protopterus annectens (assembly GCF_019279795.1). Classification (NCBI taxonomy): domain Eukaryota; kingdom Metazoa; phylum Chordata; order Ceratodontiformes; family Protopteridae; genus Protopterus; species Protopterus annectens. Next base: position 612,151,581 of record NC_056743.1, read on the forward strand.
CTTTGAGGTTGTTCTTACTCTGTCTCAGTGTGAGTGACCACTATCCTCTCACTTTTTCTTCTCTCTGATACTCTTCGTCTATCTCAGGCTGAGTAGCACAACCACACTTTCATTTTTTTTTCTTCTCTTGGTTGTTCTCCTTATGCAAAAGACACCTCAGAACAAAACATATTTTCAGTTTTACGCTTTCCTTACTTATATATACCTGTTTTCTACATTCTTCTTTACTCATGCATTCTATTTTATATTGACAGAATGGTGTCTAGAACTCTGACCAAGTTATGTTTTATCTTTTACTAAACTAGTGAAATATGATTTTATTCATACATTTGTCTCCATTACATTTGCCTTCTGATAGCAATTCTACATCTTGGGACCTTTCTGTTTTATCCTGTCTTGACGTTCAGAATTCTTCTGTAACTGTGCATTTTCTCTATTGTGTGACTTCATTCTCTTGAAATGTATCTTTCTAGTGAGTGACTTCTTATCTTTAATTCTAGTAGTCACTTTTACTTCCTGCTTTGCAGCACTTTCAGGACTCAGTATTTTTATCAAGTAACTCACTGTCTTCCTTCTACTAGGTCTGTTTCTGGAGCTTGATTTGCTAAAGGTAAGTATTGTTTTTTTTTTTTGGAAATGTGCCACATTATAGTATAATTGAGGCTTTCAGACATTATTCTTTGAACTTTGACTCACCAATTCTTATGAATATGTCTGGAGGTTGTCTCTGCTCACTTCTTTTCAGGTTAGTTAGGAATGTATTTGCAGATCTATTCATTTCCTGATCCCCCCCCCCTACACTGAAAGGGTAGTCAATTAAAAAGGAATATATACTTCCCTTTGCTTCCATAAGTTTGCATAGAGGTAAAATTTAGGAACTGCATTACCATTTCTACATGAGTAATGGGGTCATCATCATCATAATCAACAACAACCAATTCTTCCCATTTTTTTCCACATGGGGTCAGGGTGTCCCATCAGCAGTCACCACCTTTCTCAGTTCAATACCAATGTGGTACCTTCCTGTTTAATGTTTGCAGGTATTCTTTCATACAATCCATCCATCTCTTGTCTGGCCACCATTTTTTTTCTTTTATGTTCTAACTGTCTCTCCCAAATCTTCTTTTTCTGCTTTCATACATATGTGGTCAAACCACCATAATCTGCAATTAGAGCTAATTTGGCTTCTGCTCTGATTTCATGTTGCCACCCATTTCAGGAACTACATCTCCATAAGCTCTAGATCCCTCAAGTACTCTGATTTCACTTCCCAGGTTTTTGTGCCATACAGCAGTATTGGTCATACCACTGTTTTACCCACTTTACGTTTCAGTTTCTTTGGTATTCTTTCATCACACAATGCCCACGGAACTCTGTGTCAGTTGCCTGGGGCATGCCCAATGCTAGCTTTGATTTCCTCATTCAGACTCCCCCTCCAACCACCTCTCCCAGGTACTTATAGTTGTTAATCTGTTCAACTATTTTTCCTTTCTATCTCAATTTTAATATTCTTCTAATTTCATCCATTTGCTACCATGATGTGTCTTACTTGTACTCAGTTTCATTCCATGTATCTTCAGTTTTGCATTCTATACCCATATTATTTCCTGAAGATCTTCTTCACAGTTTGCTTGTCATGCTACATTATCTGCACACAGGAGCTTTGTTGAGCTGTCTTCGTTGACCTATTTGCAGATATAATCCTTCACCAATATGAACAAAGTTGGGCTAGGAATTGAACCACAATGTTATTCCACTCCCACTGGGAGCCATTTTCTGAGTCCAATCACTGTTTCTACTTCTTACACTGAGTCCTTTTACATTATCATCATCATCAACGCCCCCCCTTTTCCATTTTCTACACTGGGTCAGGCTGTCATGTCAACTGTTACAATCTATCTGTATTCAATGCCATCGACACTTATAGCCAAAAAAAGCCACAAAACTAGTAATACAAGTACTAGAAAGAAGTGGAAGGGTAAAATAAAGAAACAGGTAACTACATTTTTGTTTCTAAAGATTTGTCTCAGTGATGTAATTTCCTTTTGGTCACATGATTTAATGGAGGGCTTTTTAAACTGTGTTCTTTAATTTGCTGTTGTTGTCTGAACAAGTTCATTTTAATAAATATTGATGAAAGCACTGACATTATTTAAAATTTAGTGCCTGTTTCTTGATTTCCCCTTCTGCCTCTTCCTAGTACTGGTATTACTAGTCATTGACACTCATGCCTGACTGCTGTAGGTCTGTTTTATCCTCGTTTCTGCATCTGTCCCACAGTGTGCATCCTACCATCCATCTCAAGCACTTCATCTCCATCACCTCTGGCTTACTCAACTGGGTTGCCTTTAATACCCAGGTTTCTGTGTCATGCAGTAGCATTGGTTGCACCACTGTTTTGTACACCTTACTTTTCAGCTTTTGGCATTTGTCATATACTACACTGTGTCACTTGGCTGCAGCCCCTCTGATTCTAGCTTTGTCCTCCTCACTGAGAATTTCACTTCTCCTCCACCACCCCTACCAGATACTTGAAGCCATTTCCCTGTTTCCACTATTTTTCCTTCTATTTCAGTTCTCAACTTCTTCTTATTTTCTCATTTGCTTTCATTATAACTGTCTTATCTGTACTCACTTTCATCCCATGTACCTTCAGTTTTGCATTCCATTTCCTTAAACTTTGCTGAAGTTCTTGCTCATGGTCTGTCTGTACTGCCACATCATCTACATGCAACTTTCTTGATCTGTTTGCTAATGTAGTCCATCACTAGTATGAACAGTAGTGGGCTCAGAACTGAACCCTGATGCACACTCACACCCACTCCCACTAAGAACCTATCTGTGAGACTGAACACTTTTTGTACTTGAGTCATTGAGTCCTTGTAAATAGTTTTCACTAATTCTATGAATATTTTTGGGGCTGGGAATCACTGCAGGACTGCCCAAATCAGCTTTCTTGAGATATTATCATATGTCTTCTCCAAGTCTAGGTATGCCCAGTGGGAGTCTTTCCCCATCTCAAGCGTCTTCTTCACTATCTGTCTCACTGCATACATTATATCAGTTGTGCTATATCCTAATCTGAATCCAAACTGCTCATCTCCCATCTTACCTTCTACTACACTGCATATTTTTTATCAATCACCCTCTCCAGAGCTTTCATGCAATGTGACAGAAGTTTGATACCTCTGTACTGGCCATAATTGTAAATGCCCCCTTTTTCTCTCAATACTGCTATTAACACCCTCGGGAGCTATTTCTCCCCATCTCACTCAGCATCTTTAGCACATCTGCTTTGACCTCATCTGAGCCTGCTGCTTTCCTTGACTTCATTTTCCTTAGTGCTGTTCTTACTATTTCCACAGTGGGCTCCTCCTCTTCTCTCTTCATAAGTTGTGTCTGGAGCAGTACTGCTTCTGTGAGGTTTTCTTTATTCAGAAGGTGCTGGAAGTATTCCTTCCATCTGTCTTCAATGTCCTGTGGACTGGTGAGCAGGTTATTGCTGGCATCCCTTACAAAGGGTGTCTGACTGACTACTTTATCTTTCTGTCTTTGCCTTGCAACCTGGTATACTTTCTTTGTGTCAGCTGCTGACTTACTGACTTAATTTCCAGAAGTTGGTAGAGTGCTACTAATGCCAAGTTCTTTGCTATTGCAACTCCTTTCTTAGCTTCTTTGTTAGCCAACCAATATTCTTTCCTAGCCTGTTTCATCTTGCCTATATACCAAACAGTACTATAAAACCACAAATAAACCACAATTGCAAGCACAATAAATTTATCCAGGAAAAAATGCCAAAATCAAGCTGAAAATAGTGAAGTCAAGAACTGTAACCAATGGAACTTCATCAGATAAAACATTTTTCAGAAAAAAATTCGGCGATATTTCACTTGAGGGCCTCACCAGATGTGCAGTAGCAAGCCCCGCCTAAAATGCACCCCCGTGATATGTCATTCATGAATACGCATTCCCTCTGAATGTACCTGTTGTATATATGTTGAATTACAAAACTTCAGTGTAAAAATGTACAGACAGGTAAAATATTATAATTTCTTTCATGATAACATAAGAAAATAACGTGCGATGAGCCGCAGATATGCGTTAAACCAGGTTTTATTGCACCACCACCAGCAAAGAAACAAAACCATCAAACATTAGCAGCAAAACACATTTCATCAGGCTTTTTACTGTCCAAACAAATGAAACCAAAAAAGATTCAACAAAATCAAACGTTAGCAGCAAAACACACGTCATCAGGTGTAATTTTACTGTCCAGCATTCTAGTTCTCTTTCTCAGAGTCGGAATGTGATGGTTCACTGTCCCAATCAATGTCCAAATGGACCCTTTTTGGTGCAGGTGTATATCGCCGGACAACAAAACATTTTTCTCTCTAGAACCAGGGCAGCGCCAGAAATAACAGGAGAATTTTTATATACTGACTCAACTGTCAGGGTGCAAAAAATCTATTAAAAATCCAGCAAGAGAGTTTTTGAAACTCTGACTCTTGTCATCAGGGAACATTTGCAAACATAATCCAAGTGCACTTGATTTCGACATACTGGTTAAATGTTTGCAGTTTATCAAAGTATATAGCCTATAATTTATCAAACATAGCTATCATATGTTTTAAATGAAGACAATCTAACAACATGTAAATACTCTTAACACTCTGATTTGAAAAGTATTACTGTTAGTGCTAGTGATGCCTTTCTAATGTATAGTGTGTGTGTGTCTGTGTGATTATTACAATTTTCACTGGATCAGTGATGTAATTATCTGTTTTATTGTCTACAGTAGCACAGAAATAATCACTTTATGTTTCTGCTTCTATCATCTACAGTAAGTGTTTATAACATCCAGCCAGATGGGCAAACGGCAAAAGCAGCAAAAATGCTAGTTACATATGCAAACAGGGTTGTCACTCCATTTGTGACACACCCACTTTTGCACAAAATGAACTGGTGAGGCCCTCAAGTAAAATATTGCCAAAAATGCCTTTTAAAAACCCATAGACCAATGAAAATGCATCAATTAATACACACCCTCATAAAATAGCCAATAAAAACACTCATATAACCATATAGCATAAGCTACATGCATACATCCCTCATCCAATCAACATTCAACATTATCAACAAATCACCATGTAGGTGGTCATACAACTAAATTTATTCATCCAATCATTTTATTGACAGGTCACCGATTTAAAAATAATAGATACAGGCTAGCCTTATTTCATTTATTTAAGAACTATCCTCAATTCTACCTAAACAAAAATTTATATCAAACACATCTTACAATTACTATTAAAAAATTAGTTTATTGTGTATTAATTGATGCATTCTTATTGGTCTATGGGTTTTTAAAAGGATTTTTTTTCTGGAAAATGTTTTATATGATGAAGTTCCATTGGTTATGGGACGAAATCCTGTATGTGCAAATAAAAGGATATTTTGACTATATTAGTGGTTCATAACTTCACTATTTTCAGCTTGATTTTAACATTTCTTCCTGGAGAAATTTATCATGCTTGCAACTGTGGTTTATTCATCTTGTCTATATCCCACTTTTCCCTGCATTCATTCTTTTTTTGATGACTTCCTGGACTTCTGCATTCCACCACCAACTTTCCTTATGTACCTTATTTCCATACTTAGCTTACCAGCATATCTGCTCAGTAGTCCTCACATATACTGTTTTGAGGCATTACCATTTTTCTTCAGCTCTGCCTATTTCATTTTCTTCTTGAGATGCTAGAGCCCTGATTAATTTCTTGGATCTTTCTTTCTAGTCAAAGTTCAGGTCTTCAGCCTTGTCTCTGTTGATCTTAGAGCCCTCTCTGACTACTGCTTGCAATTGATTGTGCTAACCAGTGTTTATGCTGTAGGCCAACTGTTTTACTGGGGATGATTTTGCAATTGCTGATTCTACCCCAGTGTCCTCTCCTTACAAGGAGGAAGTCTACCTGCATTGCATGTTGGCTACTCTTCCATGTGATCTTATGTCTGTCTGTCTTTCTGAACCATGTGGTGACTAGTATCAAACCATTTGTTAGACAGAATGGCCTCTTCTGTTACCGTTACAGACATGTGGACCCAGGTTATCCTCATATACTGTTCTGCCTGTTTCACTATGGGCATTCAAGTCAGCCATTATTAACACCAACATATGTTATCCTGCTTTATCTAGTAGATCCTGCAACTGCTGAATGCACTCTTTCTTCATTACTACAACTCTGCTGGGGCATAGACTGTGATTATAAATACTGCCCTATCATTAGGCTGGAGTCTGAGACAGACCTTACTGTCATAGGAAGCCTTTCCCTCACCATAAATATCACACCATTTCTAGCCTGTTATCCTCCTGAGTAGTAGGATCTGGATCTCAAGCCCTTCCACATTATTTCCTGGATACATAGGATGTCCAACCTCCTCCTTACCATCATCCATGACCTCTTTACCATCATCCACTTCCAAGCTGCCACTTGTGAGTGAGCCTACATTGAGTGTCGCAATTCTTAGTTCATGTTTTGCAGGTTCAGTTTTCACTCAACAGAACTATCTCAGGTGATCCAAACTGGACAACTGTACACTGACCCACACACTGGTCAACTGGGGCAGATACACTCCTTTCACTGTTTGCATGGGTCTCTGGCATAGGTTGCATCCTCAACCCAATAATCACTGACAAGTATCCATAAACATTTGGCAATGAATTACCATATTTTCTACTTGTCGAGTCTGCCACTGTACACCGTCTGTGTCTTTGGCCTAGCACTCTTGTGTGGGGTCATTTACTGCACTGTTATAACTTGTTGATACTTGTTAACCTCTGCTATCTCTGAAAAAACAAGAAAAATCTTGCTTTTTTCCCACTTTTCTGAGATTGAAAAAAGTTCAGTTACAGGCTTGCTGTTCTTGAACTGTTTGTAAGTTTCTGTGAGGCCATTTTTTGCTTGGGCTAAAGGAAAGTCTCTCTGTTGATCAGTGGCAGTGAAAAACATTGAGCAGCCTGCCTGCCCCTGTGGGAGTGGTTACTGAATTGAAACTGTAGTTTTATTGGCCATTTTGGGTCAATTCCAAAACTCCTTCATCTTCCTCTCTTAAAACCCTCTTTTGCGCGGTTTTGCAGGTTTTTGAGCATAGCACAACAACGGGCAGTGCCGCCTAATTGGGTTTAAACTATTCCTGGCTCCACAAAGTCTGTTCTTCACTTTTTCCCTTAGAACTGCTCTATCTCTCAATTTAAACACCATATTCTCATTCTAAGGCCCTTCACTGGTCCAATTAAGTAATCCTACAAGTTAGCACTATTAAACCATAAGCACTACTTACTCTTATACTCTCTATGATTACACTGTCCTCTATTGGTCCATCTTAAATTCAGTTTCCCTGTTACTCTAGCATGTCCAAAGGTCAGTCAATGGTTTCCTATCCAGTCCAGCTGGTGAATCTGGGAATTTTGAGGCAATGTTACAACTGTCTCATGTACACGGACAACCCTCTCCTCCTCCAAACAGGTTCAAATATATGTGAGAGATGCAACTATTTAGCCAAACTGGAGGCTGAGCTCTCTCATCTCAAAACTGGTGTAACCAGTCAGGAGGAGAAGGTAAACTCACACAACACAATTCCAGTATCACATAGTCCCACCACATCAGCGAACAAAACACATAAATACACAAAACATACTCGGAGGCTCTAAATAAAAATCTACCTAAGCAACAGAGACCTCCAAAGCAGACATCCAAGCAAATGCTACCTCAAAGCAAAACACACACAACACATAACTCACAAAGTCAGTGTGCCAAGCAGCCACAGCCCTTAAGGCTGAATGACACACCTGATACTCTTGTTATAGGTGACTCTATTGTCAGACACACTGACGTCCCGCTCACCAGGCTGAATAAAGAGAAGGTCACGGTGAGCTGCCTGTCGGGTGCTAGGATCTGACACATAACGCAAGCACTCAGGTCACTCCAAAGCAAATACAAATATGACTCAGTCATTGTACATGCTGGTGTGAATGACCTGAGACGTACCTCCCTGGACTACATGAAAAGAGACATAGAGGAGCTCTCTGATCATGTAGCCCAGGCTGGTATGACCCTGACCTTGAGCAGCATCTTACCCTCACTTAGAATGATGCCACTGTGCAAAGACATTTTAACAATTGGCTAAAATTTTGGTGACATTCAAAGGGGATCCAGTGTCTGTCAGCCTGGGATGACATGCTCGACAAGCCACGTTGCTTCCCTAGGGACGGCTTGCACCTGTCACCACTGGGCTTTTGGATATTGGCAAAGGCTCTTGCCACCCCCATAGTGCCTTTTTTAGGCAAGGCTCAAAAGTCAAACCCACCCCCATAGACAGCAAAAGGAACAAGGAACTAAGGGTAATGCTGCTAAATGCAAGAAGTCTTAACCTCAAGATGCACGCACTCAAAGCTCTCCTCAGTATGGAGAACATCAATATCTGTGCAGTGACAGAAACCTGGTTCAAGGCTCCAGAGAGCATCCCAGCACTACCAGGCTATACCTCGTATCATGCTTTTCGGCCCCAAAACCCGGACCGAACCACAAAAGGAGGGGGAGTTTCCATATTCATCAAGGATATCCACACCTCCAGGTTAGTGGCATTGCACGAAGTATCGGAGACCATCCATGTGCAACTAACAGTGGGCAAGACTGCTTTTCAGTTTATAGCATCCTACAGACCACCCTCTCAAAGTCAGGAATCCCATTCGGCCTTCCTGAAAACATTGGAGAACATGAAGATCTCTCCGAACACCATTATATTGGGCGACTTCAACTACCCAAACATTGACTGGGAGCACTACTCAAGCCCCAGCACCTTAGCCCAAAGATTCCTCGAAATTATAAACTCAAATGCTATGGAACAACTAGTCACCACTCCCACAAGAGGGGACAACATACTAAACCTGATCATTACCAACATGGGGACTCTATGCTCCACACTAGAAGTATATCCCTCATTGGTAAGATCAGACCATAAATTAATTTCACTGGATGTCCACATCCCGACCCCACCCCCAGCCCAGAAAACCACAGTGAAAAACTTCTCAAAAGCGAACCTCTCACTTCTCAAAACTAAAGTGGAATCCTTCAAGGCCCCAGGGCCAGTGGAAACTACAGCCCAAACTGCAGAATCCTATATAAATGCATTCTACAGACATCTCCAGGAATGCATGGATCATGCTATCCCAAACAAAACCAAGACCCAATCATCCAAAGGCAGGTGTCCAGTCTGGTGGACCCCTGCCATAAATAAACTGTACAACAGAAGGAGGAAGCTACTACATGATAGAGCAAAATCCCTAATAGGGAAGGCATCTCTGATCAGTACTAGCAAAAAATTACGATCCCTCATAAAATCCTCCAAGGTCAGCTTCGAGAGAAAAATTGCACAGGACACCAAAGACAATCATTAGGCTTTTTTCAGTTATGTTAGAAACCTGGGATGCAACTCCCAGACTTGTTCTGAGTTGATTCTAAATGACAAAAAATACACTGAACCCACAGACATTGCCAATATCCTGGCAGACAGGTTCAGTGCAAACTTCTCCACCCCCTCCCCCCCAAAAGAACAAGTATCTATCCTGGCAGAGGGCTGCCTCCCAAACATCTCAGATGCTCAGGTGAAGGCTGCCCTCTCAAAAGCAAAAAACACTGCTTCCATGGGACCAGATGGCATCCCAGGTTGCATCCTACATGAACTACAAGAGGAACTAATCCCTCAAATAAAACAGCTATACAATCTCAGCCTCACTACAGGATATGTGCCCACAGAATGGCGTACAGCAACAGCTGTCCAACTCCACAAAGGTGGAGCGTCTACGGACCCTGGAAACTATCACCCCATAAGCCTGACTAGCTTAGTCTGCAAGGCTATGGAGAGGATCATCATGGAGCTCATAAACAAAGACATTGGGGACCTACAGACACTAGATCCTACCCAGTTCGGCTTTGTCAAGGGCAGTTCCTGCCTTTTGAACCTGGTTGACTTCTTTGAAACAGTCACCAAAGCCATAGATGAAGGGAAGGTAGTCCACACAGCCTATCTGGACCTTGCAAAGGCATTTGACACAATACCCCACTCAGGCATTATAGATAAGCTATCCAGCTTAAATATAAACCCCTATGTCACAAGATGGGTTGCAAACTGGCTCAAAGACAGAACCCACAGAGTGAGAGTTGCTGGAGCCATGTCAGACTCGAAACCGGTCACAAGTGGCATCCCACAGGGTTCTGTCCTGGGACCACTCTTGTTCGGTATATACTTTTCCGAGGTACAGGCAAACGTGGGAGGACTATGGCTCACCAAGTTCGCAGACGACTGCAAACTGGGTGCCATAATCAACTCTCCAGCTGACACAAACATCCTTCAAAACAGATAACTGGTACCAGTGCCATGGTTTAAAGCTAAATGCCAAAAAGTGTATAGTCATACCCTTTGGCAAAAACAATGTGCCCACAAATTACCACATAGGCAGAAACCCATTAAGTACAGAGAAAGTTATTAGGGACCTAGGGACCCAAGTTGATAGCAATCTCTCCTTTGAAAACCACATTGCCAAAGTGGTTAGAAAGACCTTCTACATAGCCCACCTCATCACAAAGGGTTTCACATCTAGATCAAGAGAGGTAATCGTGCCCCTTTATTCATCCCTCATCAGGCCCATCATAGAATACAATGCCCCTTTTGGGATGTACCTTACCTGACACCTGCAGCAATTAGAAAGACCCCAAAAGTATCTCACCAGGAGGATCAAGGGTCTCAAACAGATGCCATATGTTGCTCGGTTAAAAAAACTCCAGCTCTACTCAGTTGCATACTGCCTACTTCGAGGCGATCTATGCCTGACATACAAAGCTATGTCAAATCCAGAATTAATGGACATGCTCCACCTCAGTAAATCTAAATCCCTTAGAGCCACATGCTCGAGGGACTTGAACCTCAGCACAGAAATAAATAGAACTTGCTGGAGGGACAGGTTCATAACCCAGAGGCTACCTTCGCTCTGGAATAGAATTCCAGTTCATGTGAGGCAGAGCACCTCACTGAATCTCTTCAAGAAGAATCTCGATAAGTGGATGGGGGATCGTAGGTTTGTCCCAGGGATTACTCCCGTGTCACTATTAGACAGAGGCACAGTAAACTAAACCTTAAAAAGGGCACAGTATACTCAAATCAAGGGGTGGCGTAAGCCATACAGAATCGGGCTAGGCTAATAATTGTCCCAGGGCAGATAGCCTAGTATGAACCTATGAACCCATGTTCTCCTATCATGAGGATTCTGTGAACCACAGTAGATGCCCAAAACAAGTGATTTATGCAGGTCTTCCCTCTATAAGGGCACCATGTAGAATCTGTGTTGCTGACCACAGCTCCATTCTTTGGTAAGTCTGAGATGAAAACATTCAACATGTTTTTCAGAGGTGGGAGGAATCCCATAGAGACATAGGGAGAACAAGCAAACTACAGACAGGTATTGGCCAGAGGTCAGTATCAAACTTATACTTTGTGACAGGAGGTGAAGATCTTAACCATTATGGCAACTGGGCTTCCTCTACATAGGCTGTACTAATTCTACTAATTTTTCACAGCACTGTTCAAATTAGCTTTCTTGGGACCATCTCATATGCTTTGACCCTGTCTAGCAATGCCCATTTGGATTCTTTCATCATTTCCTGCTACTTTTCCACTGTTTATTGTCCTACAAACATTGCTTCTGCTGTGCTATATCACAATTTGAATCTGAACTGCTCATCTGCCATCTTACTTTCTACTGTATTATGTAATAATATACCAATCACTCTCTCCAGCAATTTCTTGAAGTATAACAGGAAATTGATACCTCTGTACTACCCACAGTGGTGGATGCCCCTTTTGTAGTTATACAATGACACTAGAATGCTTATTCTCCAGTCATCTGGGATATGTCTATTACTCCATACTGCTATGAGTACCCTGATGAGTCATCCCTCCCTTAACTCGCCTAACATCCTGATCATATTCACTATCAGTTCATCTGAGCCTGATGATTTTCCTTAATGCTGTACTAATTCTTCTAGGAATGGTCCTTCCTATTTCATTATAGGTTGTAAATAGGGTACTAAAGTTTCTGTGTCATTTCTTCATTTAGAAGCTGCTGGATGTACTCCATCCATCTGCTATTGGTGTCCTATGGACTAGATAGCAGATTATTGCTGGCATCCATTATGAATGGTGTCTGATGATTATTTCCTTTGTCCTTCCATCATTGTATTGCAATCTGATAGAGTTTGTGTTATACACTGATTTGTTGTTGTGTCTTTTGGCTTTTCCCAGTTAGGGGTCTCCACAGCGGAACTCCGGTCTGCTTATGATTGGTAGTTGATTTTTACATGCCGAGTTACCAGCCCTGATGCACAACCTTCAACGAAGGTATGCCCATTCACGCATGTCTCCACGCAGAAGACTCTCTAGCTGAGAATCGAACCGGACAGCTGAGTAACTTTCCAAAAGCTTTTAGAGTGCCACTGATGTATTGTTTATTGCTATTGCAAATGCTTTCTTAGACTCTTTGCTAGGCAGCCAGTATGCCTTTTTAGTCTGATCTATATTTTCATACTTTTTCCTGCACTCTTCTTTTCTTTGGATAACTTCCTGGAATTCTGCATTTTACCACCAGCTTTCCTTATGTACCTTATTTCCATGCCTGGCTCATCTTCAAGTTTGTTCTGTAGTCCTCACACATGCTGTTTTGTGACTCAGCCATTCTACACCTATTTCTTCTTGTCCCTGAAATGCTACAGCACTGAATATTTCCTTGAACACGTGTGCCTTTACTCCACTCAACTTCCATACCTTCACCTTAGTCTCTATTAACCTTGAAACCTTCATTGACCATTGGTTCAGCTGATTGTGGCAACTATCAGTTTATGCTGCAGGTAAACTGTTTCAATGGAGATGATTTTCCAATCTTTGATTCTACCACAATGTCCTTTCCTTACTAGGATAAAGTCTGCCTGAGTTGCATGTTGTCTAGTCTTGTATGTGATCTTTTGACTGCGTCTCTTAGTGAGCCATGTGTTGGTCACCATCAAACCATTTGCCTGGCAGAAGTCTAGAATGGTCTTTCCTTCTTTATTCTTGTTGATCCACTCATGTGGGCTCAGGCAGTCCTCATATCCTGTTCTGTCTGTCTCTATATGAGCATTCAGATACCCCATTATCAACACATCCAGTAGCTCCTGAAATTGCACCTGAATAAAGTCTTTTCTTTGCTATTACAAATCTGTTTTGTGGCCTAGCCTGTAATTATGAATACTGCTCTATGGTTTCACTACAGTCTGATGCCCATGAGTCTATCACTAATTTTGATGGCATCCCTCATTATCTTCAGAAGACTTACCTTTACCACAATTTCTAGTCTGTCATCTCCTAAGTAGTAGATTCTTGATCACAACTCCAGCAGCTTTACTCCACCACCCTTCCACCATGTCACCTGAATACACAGAATGTTCACAGCAGCTTTACTCCACCACCCTTCCACCATGTCACGTGGATACACAGAATGTTCACAGCAGCTTTACTCCACAACCCTTTGACCATGTCACCTGGATACACAGAATGTTCACAGCAGCTTTACTCTACCACTCTTCCACCATATCACCTGGATACACAGAATGTTCACAGTAGTTTTACTCCACCACTCTTCCACCATGTCACCTGGATACACAGAATGTTCACAGCAGCTTTACTCCACAACCCTTTGACCATGTCACCTGGATACACAGAATGTTCACAGCAGCTTTACTCTACCACTCTTCCACCATATCACATGGATACACAGAATGTTCACAGTAGTTTTACTCCACCACCCTTCCACCATGTCACCTGGATACACAGAATGTTCACAGCAGTTTTACTCCACCACCCTTCCACCATATCACCTGGATACACAGAATGTTCACAGCAGCTTTACTCCACCACCCTTCCACCATATCACCTGGATACACAGAATGTTCACAGCAGCTTTACTCCACCACCCTTCCACCATATCACCTGGATACACAGAATGTTCACAGCAGCTTTACTCCACCACCCTTCCACCATATCACCTGGATACACAGAATGTCCACAGCAGCTTTACTCCACCACCCTTCCACCATATCACCTGGATACACAGAATGTTCACAGCAGTTTTACTCTCCCACTCTTCCACCATGTCACCTGGATACACAGAATGTTCAGTCTTCTCCTTTCCTTCACATCATCCACTTCCCAGCTGGACTCTATCAATGAACCTTTGGTCAATGTAGCAATTCTTATCTCATTTTGGCAGGTTCATTAGTTTTATGTCCAGCTTTCCTCAACATAGCTATCCCAGGCTGGACAAATGTATACAGGCTTTACAGTAGTTTTTTGATCCAGGGCTGCCAGGATTTATGGAAGTCACACACCATCAAACAGAGGCATGTAGATGACCCCCAGCATGGTCCCTGAAATAGGTCAGTAAAGACTGGGTACTCAACCACCTTATCACCAGCAATTACCCATGTCCATTTTTGGAGACATTAGTCAATGCGATAAAATCTCCTAAAGCAAGTTTTGATACTCTTAAGTAGATATCCCTAATGCACAGAACAGCCGGAGAACTGTAGTCTCCTGTCTAGAGGGTACTGACTACCACAGCTGATGCTAAAAGTGGTTCATCTACAAAACTCTTTCCCAGTATGAGTGATTATAATAAAGGGACCCTGTTTCCTAGATCTGCTAATACAGTCTACTTCAGCTGAATTTTTAGTAAGGGTCTTTATTTTTACAGACATGCTGTGACTAAGTGTGACAGTATTGACTGAATCCAGTAGTCCCTGCAGCTAGCTGCCATTAGCTAAGACACTGCCTTTAATTTACTTTCCTGTAGCATAAAAACAATAAGCTGACTATGCTACTCTCACAGACAAGTCATCACATTCAAAAGGCATGTCATTAGTAGTAGGCTTTTCACTGGTTAAAATTGTCATAGATATATCTGTGTTACCATGATGTCTAAAAATCTAACTATGTGATCTTTTTCTCCCACATATTAAACAAAGTATGACTACAGTTGATACTTTTTTACCAAAATTTGACTCATGTTTTATTATAGATCTAGACTGTTCAGGTTTAAACAATGTTTCATTACCAAACAACCTCTCTACTGCTACAACTGATTTTTAACAACCTTAGGGTCAGTTTAAAGCATCCATTTTCTTGAAAGTGCAGGCAAAGACCTTTTAAATTTATCAGTGTTTAACATTTGTATCATTTTGCATTCAGTACGCTGACTGTCACAATCTAGCCATAATTTATACATTTTTATCATAAAACCGAGAGCATATCATGATGTTAGGAGAAAATGTCCATTTATAAAACTTTTGGCCATATTCCTCAGAAGTAACACCAGCTCAGAATAATAATGCCTGTTTCTTCACTTTTATAGTCCTGAGAGTCAGTCCCTTCCATGTCTATAAAATCTTTCAAAGGCTTTTTGGCAGGCTGCATTGAGGATTCTAACTCAGGAACTCTGGTGCTCTCTCTCTCTCTCGGTGGACATACTAAGCAAATGCCATCAGGTTTGTCTCTAGGTCTTCCATGCTGGTCAATTTCTTTAATAGAGAAAATGTTTTTGGCATTGCCAGGACTTTGACAGTGGACACCATACTCTTGATTGCAGTGGCTATAGTTTAAAGGAGTTGCTTGAGTGTGGTCATCTTCACATTTAGGCAGATATTATATGGGTGCTGTCCACTCAATATGCCTCACAGTATACACCACTGGACTGGACAATTAGCAGCAAAACGGAAATACTTTTACTTCATTTGGGGTAAATTCCTCAAACAGTTTGACTTAGTGCAGACAGCAGAATATAAAGGTCAACATTTTTGGCATAAAAGGTAAGCCAAAAATGACTGCATTATCCATTAGTATGATATATTAGTGCATCAAGTTCCTAGGATTGTAGGAAATGCAAACACTGGGATTCAGTAAACTCCATGCCGGCTTCATGTGAAACCTACATGGAGTTTAAATGTGTGTGTGATGATGTGCAGTGAGCAGCAGCGCTAATTACATATTCATGCCTCTCACCATGTTTAAATGTAAATAAACACAATTTTGTGGCTGGCAACAGTATTGCCAGCCAGGAAACCGTGTAACATAGTATGGATAGTAAACCTGTTTAACTCAGAGCACAGAAGGTTAGCAGGTTTGTGCTGAATGCCACAACGATCATCAGAGCTTAACATATAATAGATCACATAGCTCTCAATCTCTTAGTGCAAGAAATCCTGACAAAGCCCAAATAATGGGAGGACAATGACCCAGAAATAGGGACAGATTTTACATATTAGCTCCTTTAAACTTAGAAATGTATTAGAATAACAAGGGATGTGTGTTAAGATACATGTATGTAATGACTGAGTGACATCAGTTCTGAGATCATCCCAGTGATATGGCAGAAAACCACAAACTTTATAAAGAGCAGACCAAAAAATATATAATGCAAACATCTGGACATTCTGCAAAAATCTGGATAGTTAAGAGGTATGATTTATATATATGGTCCAAACACAGTACAGGACAGTTTATACAGTACAGCATATTGTGAAATCCCATTCCTGGCATTCTGTACAGAAATTGTGTAAATGATCTGTAAGGGTACATGGACTGCCATGTAAAATAAACACTCAGGAAAAGTGTGTGTATTGAATAGGGACACAGATGAATTGCAAGAATGAACAAAGGGAAAGAGGACAGGTGAAAATCTGTCAATGGAAGACAGTTGTAGCAGCAACAGCAATCACATATCAATATGGTACAGTAGGGGCCGTACAGTGAAAATGTGTATTATGTGACTGTCAAACAAGGTAACATAACAATGGGGAAGATATCTGTGTGAGATAAGCATCCCTACATGAGCAATGCAGTAGACAACTGTCAGGGATATTATATACAATTGTGGCAGGGTGCATATTGTGAAGCTGTGCAAACTAATCTCAGCAGAGGTCTCCAGCAAGTGGGACATAAGTAAAGGCTCATGGACAGCATTAAAAGAAGCAAGCATAATCAAGGACAATATCAGAATAACACCACCAGTAATTTCCATGTCTCTGACATAACATATGTGATTTAGAGTGACCAACGATGATTCTGCACAAACACAATTGCACAACTATTATGAAATGTCTGCACTCTATGTGGGTAATCAACCACACTGTTCTGGCACTGCAACATCTGCTGGAGGTGTTAGGGGGACACTGCTATAACTGTATGTGACATTATGATCAATACAGGCTAGATGACTGGTGTGCATGACATATACATATATATCTATATATATATCTATATATATATCTATATATATATATATATATATATATATATATATATATAGTGTGTGCTTTTCATACAGTTTGGTGTTGCAATGGATATAGAGGCAGCGGATCCACCAAGTATATTGGACTTGGCTAAATCTCTGGGTGTATTAAACACCACAGTTGCAAACCTCACCAGTACTGTGGAAAAACTACAACAACAGACTAACTATAGAGCACTGGGCGACCAGGCTTGCTACAATGGAACTGGTATGAGTGTGTCTGATGATAGTAACAGCTTTAGTGGGGTTACTCCAGCTCAGAGAGTGTGCCCATCCAACAACAACCAATCAGAGGACACGGATTTGCCTAGCAGTACATATGGAGGAGCTGAAAGGGGTGGCACCTCTTACAATGGCAAGACTTCCCTTTTGCAATGGCTGGAAGATGAGAAAGAATGGCAGTTTTGTTTAAACAGCAGTGAACAAAGAAATTGGCACAACAATGGGACAATGGCTGAACAGCTTAATATTTTGGAAGACCTTACTTTAAGCAAGCTGCAGGTTGAAAACACATATTTGGGGGAATGTACTCAGACAGAATGAGTTCTAAAGGCGCTCAGGATGTGGAAATTCCCCTCAGGACTGATAAGAGATTCTCTCTTACATAAAGAACTTATTGAACTGTTTAACAAACATGGTTGTGAGCTGCTCAACTGTTTAATCAAGGACAATAACAGAAAAATGGCCGAATTAGTCGACCAGATTAAAATTGTTGACAATAACATACACAAAGATTTATTGTTTGCATCCAAAAAAATGGATTATTTTAAATTATTAACATAATTGATTGCACTGTGAATAATATTAAAGACCGTAAGAACCATAAACTGGCAAGGGATGAAAGGGAGTATAGGGAAGGAAAAGCATACCCTTTACCCCCTTTAGGACAGATAATAAATGGGAGAGATGTTATAAGTACTAGCCAGGAGATATTTGAATCCCAGGAAGTAGAAATACAAGATGGTGCTTATACACCAGACCCTTTAGAATACTCCCGGAGGAGGTCTGAGTGACTGAAGAACCAAGGGGGGGAGAGGGGTATCACCCATACAACCAGAACCAATACAACAACAACAAGAGGGCTTGGGGGGGGGGGGGTTCAAGAACGAATTACACACTGAATAGGAACAGATAGATGAAGTGATACCTTATAAGATTATTTGTAACAGAAACTGTGACTTTAAAATTTGCAATTACAGCAATGTAGATATACATGAGCAATTAGCAGATGTGTTTGAAAAAGGCTTGTCCTTTGTGCCTAACAAAAATGCCACTTTAGATGAAACTCTTATTGATTTAAAGCTTTATACTAGGAAGCTTAACTTGGATTTTTATTTTAAAGGCACAAAAGTGACAACAGAAGGAAGAAATATATGTTTTCTTACAAGTGTATTTAAACCCACATTACACCCCACTGTTCAAATATTCGAAAAAAATGTGTGAGAATGATATTAGGAATATGATGAATGTTAAGAGAAATGGTAGAAAGGCGATATATAACATCACAAAGGAAGACATTAATATGTTAAAAGACATTGTGGTAAAACTGACATCAGGGCAATGAAGCCCAATAAGGGAGGGGGCCTAGTCATCATGAACCAAAATAACTATGTAAATAAGATGATAACCATACTATCCACTGATACTTATGATGAAATAAGTGTTAATGAGAAAAACATCTCTTTTAGGAAAGTTGATTTGATTTTGGAAGATTTGGTATTGAACCATGAAATTACACCTGAGGAACATTCATATATGGTAGTAAAGCATCCAAAAATACCCACAGTTTTTGGAGTCTCAAAGATCCACAAGGACCTTTGGGACCCCCCTCTTAGACCTATAGTGGATGCAAGAGCTTCAAAAACATGTCCTATAGCTAGGTTTATTGATAGTCAGCTAAAAAATGTACTCAAAGACTTACCATGGATTTTAAAGGATTCTTGGGACTGCTTAGGTAAAATAACCAGTGATAAATACTGTGACAATTTAATCTTCGCCACATTTGATATAAGAGATTTATTTTCAGCTATTCCACACAACATAGGCATTGAGAGGTTTTATAGCTTCCTGGGCCAACATACTAATATTAGCCATGGACGCATTCTCACTATTAGGATCTTGATGGAGTTGGTCTTAGATATGAACATTATTATTTTTGAAGGCCAACTTTTTCGACAATGCAAGGGGGTAGCAATGGGGGCAGCATGTGCCCCCATATTTGCCAACATTGTCTTGGCATTTTGGGAGAAGAAGATTGTGTTTAAAAGTGTGCTTACTGATTACTGGACATTTTATGGTCGTTTCTTGAATGACATTATTGTTTTCTGGAAAGGAAGTGAGGGGGAATTGCATACTTTCCTGGAATTTATAGAGCAGAGCACTGAATTTCTGGAATTCACAACTACTATTACATGGGGTACCACCCATTACTTGGATATCACACTACAAAAAAACAGGAACATCAAACAATTTACGTACAATATTTTCAGAAAACCCACAAATTCCAACACCCTCCTGCACTTTGATAGTTGCCATCCACTGTCACAGAAAAAATCCCTAGTAAAAGGGTAAGGGGATAGGATAGCAAGAATGGTATCAGAATATGATGAATTTGTACATCAGTTGAATATATTAAAAAATATGCTGACAAAGAGAGGATACCCAGAAACATTTGTGGATGGGATATTGAAGGAAGTTACAACAAAGAGAGAGAATGGACATTTTATTTCTCTGTTAGGGAAAGCACAGAGTAGTGAAGACATGATTGTTCATAATGAAGGAAAACACTTCAACAAATCAGGTATATTCAGGATTTAACAACCAGTTCTACAATATTACAATGATTTTAACACACGATTGACACATATTCAGTGCAAACCCAGAACAACTTCATTTGGTAGGAACATTCCCTAAAATTGTTTATAAAAAAGATAATAGCATAAAAAATATGATGGAAACCTATAGAAAGATGGATGCAGGGATGAGAGGCATGATAAAATGTGGATTTTGCATGCAATTCAAATATATCCTGGAAGGCAAGGAGGTATATATACCCAATTATGGTAGATATATAATACAAAACAAGTTCACTTGCAGTAGTAAGGGAGTTTATATCTAGCTAAGTGCTCCCTGTGTCCATGTTTTTACATAGGAAAAACCATCAATGTACTGAGAACTAGAATCTACCAACATTATTATGACATTGATAGGAATGAAACAAATATGCCCTAGCTGCACATATAGGCTTGCAGCCAGGACACAGTTTCAGGTTCACTATCATTGAACAAGTCACTTTGGGTGAGAGGGAGGGACCCCTGAATGAATATCTAGAACTGAAGGAGCTCAGATGGCAAATGAAAACTAATGCCTCTGAGGCACCAGGACTCAAGAGTGCAATTTCTATTAGTTCTATTTTAAAATTTAAAGCAGAATTTTACATGTAAGTGTTTTATATAGGATGATGTCATGTAGCATTTTTAAGTAGTTATTTGTATTTACTTATGAGTTCACTTTTTGTATAAAGGAAGTGATGTCATTTTATGTGATTAAGACAATGTATAAAAGGTGAGGTTTTGTTACAATGGTGTTCTGATGAAGTTTTTATTGTGAGCCGAAAGCGCTTAATCAATAAATTGGTTGTGGATCTTATTGGCTTCTTTCTGGCTTTTTTTATCAGTTTGTGGTTGGTGTGTGCTTTATATATATATATATATATATATATATATATATATATATATATATATATATATATGGTTTACCTTTGAAACATTGAAAGTTGGCTTTATGAACAGCCAGTTGGGGAACCGTAAAGCCGAATCCGGACTGTCGAATGTCTCTGAATTTTGAAACTCAGCGAATCGAACAGCAGATTCACTGAGTTTCAAACTCAGATGTTGAACACACACTGTAATGTAGGGGGACAAGCCCCCCTGCATACCCCACACTCCCCCTACTTTACTATTCTAACTCCGAGGTCTCACTACAGTGGGGAAGGGATCCATTTCCCGATCCCCACTATAGTGCACTCTGCACCCGCAATGCCGAATCTGCAATGAGCGAATATCAATGTGCATTTGCTCATTCGATGCATTTTTTTTTCAGCTGTGAACTTGAAAATGTACTTTCATGCAACTGTCTTTCGACAAGTTGCACTTCAACATTTCAAAGGTAAACCATATATATATATATATATATATATATATATATATATATATATATATATATATATATATATATATATATATATATATATATATATATATATATATATATATATATATATATATATATATATATATATATATATATATATATACGTATATATATATATATATATATATATATATATATATATAGTACAATCCACACTGTCATAAATGTTACCAGTGCCATTAATGTTGTCAAATAGCTTTGTATGTACTGTGTGCATCATCAGAACAGGTATCACACATGATCTGGTGTAACAACTTGGGGGTTCAGCAACCTCAGACAGTAATGTTTATGCCGCAAAAAGAATACCTAGATATGGCCAATAAAATGTGTGACAGCTCACTGTGGCAAAGGTGGTACACTTCAGTTACACATCGCTGGAAGATGTGTAGGGAGGTACGTCAAGAAGGGTGCATTGTACTCAGTAATTGGTGTTATGAAGGCTGTGAAATATGATGGTATTATGACCTGTGATGCAGATGTCTTTCACATACTCTGTAGTTGTGTTACATACAAGAAATTAGTCAGCATTGTGACTACATGCTGGTAGATGTTGCACTTACCCGTCTACCCGAGGACACAGGTCACATAACTATTGTTCTGATTATAGGTGTTGATGTCTACATTATACTTGGGTTATGTGTTTGTTTTCCTGACATAACAAATCCCCCCATGTTTGTGTGTCACTGCAGGTGTTGTTATGGCTGGGGCATCAATATTTGGTGTGTATTGATTTTGTCTGCATTATACTACTGTCTGTATTATACTAATATCACAGTTGGAGTCAATGAGTGCCCACAATCTGTAGTCCTTCAGACAGCTGTTTGGACATAAGATGTGTATGTCATCTGTGATGTCTGTGAATTACATAATGGGCAGGAAAAGGCCTAGCAGACTACCCTGATGTACGGACCTGATCACTGGACCTAAGATATAGGTCACTTCACACATTTCAACATATTTAGAAGCCACATATGTGATACAGTGGTCTACCCACTTGGTGATATAGATGTTTATGGCCACATCTGATAGTGCTGAATGAATACCTCAGTGTGGATTTGTGTCCAATGCCTTGGGTTTGTCAAGTTCAAAAGGATGATAGTGTTGTCATGCATGCTCTTGATGAACTCTTTGAGGACATCTAACAGATGAAACAGACATGATATAGCATTAACAACTCTCAAAGGTGTGTTGCACACAGCTAGGATATTACTAGTGTCCATTTAGAAAAGGTCCATGATGACATGTTGGCCTACCTCATGTATGAGGAGTGTTAGGAAGTGTCTATACATGCATGCATCAAATGCTGTCCCCCGCCCAGCTTAGATGGATGCATGTTGATATGCACCCTTATACAGAAACATAGTCTATATGAACGGAGTGCTAAAGTATATATTCAACTGTGTCAGAAAGGTGTATGTGATGAGTCATGTGATAAGTGATCTGCGATGTTGTCACTGTCCGTTGATTCTGTGTGGTAGGCTTGGATGAAGGTAAGGCAGTGCATACTGGCTATCCTGATCTGGCCTATGGTTGAACACAACCCCCCCCATGCAGGTATCATTGAAAAAATCTCCCATCTTGGGATTAAATCCTACTTCACTAAATGGGTAACCACTTGACTCACTGACAGAACACATATTACAAAAGTTAGTGAATCAACTTGTACCAGTAGAGGTGTAACCACTGACTTACCCCAGGGATCTGTGCTTGGCACTGTTACTGTTTGGAATCTATTTCTTGACAGTTTAGGCCAAAGTAAACTGCCTTTGGCTTACCCTGTTTGCTGATTGTTGCATACTGGGCAATCACTGAGTCCACCTATGATGATATACTACAGTAGGGCCTAGTACAGACAGATGATCGGTGACAAAGTTGCACGGTCTACAAATAAATGCAAAAATGTGCCTTTATTTTATTGTTCTGCAAAGTGGAATTCCATGCTAATTATAACATTAACAATAATCCTAGTGTGCTGAAACCTAGTGATGCAAAGCACTGGTAACATACGTACATAACAATCTGAACTTCAACCACGAAATGTCCACACTGGTATTGGAAGTTTATCTTGTGCAAATCATAAGTATTCAGATTTGAGGATTATATTACACACGTGTACTCAAACCTCATCAGAACATTAATATAGAATATAATGCTCTCTTTTGCATGTACCTCACCAAACACATGCAGCAACTAAAGAGACCACAAGAGTTTCTCTCCAAGAAAACACAGGGCATAACAAACTATGCCAGGATGTATGTGGATATACTGAATGCCATGTCACTGTAATCTGTATCATATAGGACGAGGTGACTTCTGCATGGCCTCCAGGTCAGTCTCTGACCCTACCCTGGTGAGAATAGTGCACATCCACAATTCATATATAGCTGATGACATCAGCAGTGTCTGGTGAGGACCATATGACAATAAGAGTGTCCCACATGCTGGTGTAAATGGCTGTCTCTAATTTCAAGGAAGTGCACACACACACACACACACACACACACACACACACACACACACATACACACACACACACACATACACACCAGTTGACTGCAATGAGAAAAGAAACCAGTGTGTGGTGAGGAGAATATGGCAATAACAGTGTTCCCACATGCTGGTGTAAAATGCTCTCTGTAATGTCAAGAAAGTGCACGCACGCACGCGCACACGCACATACACACACTAGTTAACTGCACTGAGAACAGAAACCCTACCCAAGTACACATTCTACATAGCTGAGTAATTTATGCAAGCACCACTGCACAAGTCTGACTTTTACAAGGCTGCAAGACAACTAATAGTGGATGTCATCAGCAGTGCATGTTGGAGAGAAGATATTGGGAGGCCTGCATGAAATGGGTGTGTAGGCATGTGCAAGTATCAAAATACAGTCAATTCATGGGATTGGACTTGTAACTGTAGAATGCACACTTCTGCTCATCTGGATAGACACACACTCACAGACGCACACACACACATACACACACACACACACACACACACACACACACACACACACACACACAGACACACACAGACATACGTGCACACGCACACAAAACACACACACACACACACACACACACACACACACACACACACACACACAGTTGAATGCAGTGAGAACAGAACCCCCTACCTAAGTACACAGACTATAGAACTCAGTAATTTACACAAGCACCACAACACAAGTTCGACTTTTACAAGGCTACAGGACAGCTTATAGTGCATGACATCAGCACTGTATGTAAGAGAGAAGATGATGGGAGGCCTGCATTGGTTCATAGCTTCATAGTTTCCTAGCAGGTTAGTAGTCTAATGGCCTCAGGGCCCTTATAAGCCTAGCTGTTTAAAAACCCAAGTACCTTATTGAGCCTAGTTTGATGGTAATTGTTAACAGATCAATTTTGTGACCAGCAATGACTGCCCCTGTCCATGAGGAACATAGGTAGCATCCCTGGGGTGGATTTATAATCACCCATCCAATTGTCAAATTTGCATTTGAATGGGGTCATTAAGGAGTACTCCTTCACATGCAGTAGGAGCCTATTACAGACGAACAGCAATCACTGGGAGATCTATCTGTCTCTCCAGCATGTACTGACACAAGCTAGGTTGAGATCTGTGGAGCAAGTTATTCTTGTCCCATTTGATTTGTGGATGTCCAGCATTTACATTAGGGCTGGGTCTGAGACTACTCTGTAGGCCAGGTATTAGTGGCCTCTCAGTAGCCTGTATAATATTGAATACATTGACAGGGCATTCAGTCCTCCCATGTATGTCATGTTTTGAAGGACCTAGATTCTCTAGGTCAGAAATCTCTCTGGTCTCTCCAGTTGCTGCAGGTGTCTGGTGAGGTACATACAGAAGGAAGCATTGTACTGAATTAGTGGTCTGATAAGGGTTGAGTACAGTGGAGCTATAACCTCCCAGATCTTGGATGTGATGCCCTTAGTTATGAGTTGGGCAATGTAGAATGTGTGTCTTACCACTATGGGCCCATATCAACCTGTGTTCTCAAGTCTTGCAGCACTGTTTTTAAGCTTAACGGGTTGTTATATATAACATAATTAGCAGAGCTACTTTTTTGCCAAAGGGGGTAATGAGGCATTTTCTTGCATTATGTTTCAGCACATGGGTTTGGCACCAACCATTTGCCTGTGTTAGGCCTTTCATTAATATGTTACTATTATTAGGGGCTCTATATGATTCCACCCAACTGACAGTCATCTGCAAACTTGGTAAGCTACAGGCCATCTACCTTTGCCTGGACTTCAGAGAAATAGTTTCCAAACAGTAGCAGGTCCAGAAGACACCCTTATTGTACACCACTGGTAAATGGTCTATTGGTGGAGCTAGGCTCCCCAACTTTGACAATGTATGTGTTCTGTCAGTGAGCCAGTTGGCTACCCATCTAGTAAATGCATGGGTTAATCCCCAGATGGGAGAGTTTCTCTGTGATACTTGAATGGAGGATTGTGTCAAAGGCCTTGGCTACTCTTGACAAAACTAAAATGGGTCAGGTCAAGAGTGTTGAAGTCAGCTATGTCCATGTGGATAAGATCCATGATGAGTCTTTTGATAACCTTGCATATAAAGCTGGTTAGACTTACGGGTCAATAGTTGCCAAAGTCAGTTGATGGATGTGCAGTCATGTGCAACTGTGAAGATAGTTCTAGTTCTGCAAGTTACCAGATTGACATGCATTGCATATCACACATTTGATATTAATTTATGTAGTATAGTTGATATATTTGTGAAAAAGTACTGGCAACACTAGGGTTGCAGTGCATGGGAGGAGTCAACACATGGCTGCACTGTAAATATGTGATATAGGGCCTTCAGTTTATTAAGTTTCCACATTTGATTTCATGGCATAAAGAGTAAATGGATAGTAAACAACACTAATACATGATAATTTTGACTTTGCTTAGTGCAGTGGCAAGCAGCAGGTTCACCCAATGGTTGGCAAAGTGTTTGTGCAGGCGAGACACAGTTCCATTTTTTTTTCTGTTTGCACATAGTTAAGCAGTGCACAAATGTGAGATGCATTGCTAACTTTCTGAGATTTAGTACTGAGTGTATGAAACATACCTGCTGCTTAGCTTACTCTGTGGCAGCAGATGTAGATGTATTGACATGTCTTTTTGAGCCTAGATGATACTGGGTTCAATTCCAGGTGTACCTAATAATTTTAAATAAACAGTGATAATGCAATGTGGTTATTCTTTATAGTACATTCAGCATGTGTTACTCTATGCTGACAAAGAGCAGTGAGTTTAAATGGCTTTGTGGAGAGGTGAGTGATGTCAAACTCTGTGCAAATATAGAGGCCAAAAGGTTAAGGGATCCATTGCTTTTTCTGGTACTTATGTGTGTTGTGTGTGATTCTATTTTTTGACCAGATTATAGGTGTCAACATTAGGTAGATAGGAAACTGGTGAAATGGAGAGCAAGCAGGGGGAGAACAAAGGAAAAGCAATACAGGAATGTGCAAGAGGGAGGGAGGGAGATAATAACAGCAGCTATCCATTTCTTCAACAGTATAAATTGATAATATGTGCAGAATATTAGCTAAATTTGGACTGTTACCTCCAGAGATGGGGTGAAAACATAATAGTGCTATATAGCCAACTGGACCGAATCAAGTGTGTCAAGAAGACATGTGTGAAATGGAGAGTTATGTATGAGGTGATTTTTTTGTTTGTTTGTTTGTTTTGTGGGACAGCTGTCCATTTTTTGTTTTAATTCAGTAAGAGATTAATATTGGGTATGGGATTTAGGTATTTCTGGGTCAGGTAAGTTGGGTAGATGAGGAAGCAAATGCAAACAAACATAACAAGGGACAGCAGAAAGACAGGGATGGTGAGGTTCACAAATGGTTGGGGACATCATGATTGGAGTGAGGGAGAGGACAACACAGACTCATGCCTATCAAACACAGAGAGAGTGAGACTTGAGTCTGCACTCACTGGAGTGGCATCACTGTCCCAATATTAAACTGGTGTCTGGAGTGCTTGACATCTTCTCCTCCTATGGACCATGAGGGAGAGCAGTTTCTCCATCCAGCATAGGCATACCCCAGTGGTGTAGTGCATGACCCTATGAACCAGCCCTGGCATCTCCCAGCTGGTGATGAAATCACCACCTCCACCACTGCTCCCAGAGGGTACCACTGCACCAGCTGCCAGGGCAGTACTACCTAAGGGTGCTGGTAATGCAGGGACAGCACAAGCATTGCTGCCAGGTTGGATCCCAGACATGATGGGGATTGGTGTTGGAGCCGGTGGAGTGGGGGCAGGCTGATTCACTGGGGCTGGCCTACCTCATTGTGATGTGTAGCATTTAGTGATTTAGTACACGTGGATGACATGGAAATATTTTAATGACACATAATAGAAAATAAAAAAAGAGAGATAAGGGTTGGGATGAAAGAAAAAAAAGAGATAAAATTAGTGCCATCATATATGATATGCAATAGATTAACACAATTATACATTTGTTATCTGAAGTATTACATTTAAGTATACATCCTAACAGATGCACACTATAACTACAGATTGCTGAACGTAATCCTTGAAATGTACATATAGTGCACATATGTGTCTTCCAATTATCCAGATTACACTTAGCAGGGCATTTATGCCATTTGTATACAGATTAATTTAATTTAAACTAAATATTATTAAAGAAATACAGTACTGAATAGTTGTAACTCATGGTATTTGAACCTAGAACCTCTGAATACAGTCTTATACTTGTTTTCTAAAGTTGGTTTGTGCTACAAACTAATGCATGCATGCATAATCACTGTTACAATTAGGATATGCATGCTCAGTTTGCTACAGCTGTGTAAAAAACCCAAAAATCTATCTTTAATTTTTAAATCTACAACAATACTTCTCTTGTGCTGCATACATTCCACTTGCTTCCCTCAATCTTTCTGTTTGAGTAGCATGACCTTGTCTGTTGAACTCTATGTCGGCATTAGCTGAGGAAAGAACAGAAAAGAACAGAAGAGCATTATGCATACCAGTCTTGCCTACATTAATCTAAGTAATACAAATACTGTCTTATTATCATACTTACACAGCTGTGGGATGTCTGCATTCTCAAATTAATTCAACCAATGGTTGAGGGTATCCAATTGCACCTATGTAGGTCATTAAAATGATACTTACACTGTTCTCCAGTGTGTGGGATGCCAGTAACACTGGATAAAGCCTGAAATAAACTACTCCATGCCTCAGACTTGTACTGGGAGCCAGAATAATCACCCTGAAAAAGCCTTTGACTGTGGTGCTTTACCAGGAGTCCAATAAATATGCCAGAATCCTGGACACCCCACTTCTGCACCATAAACGTGTCAGCTTTCCCACTAACTCCAGCCATGTCTAACAGCCAACCTAGAGCAATGAAAACTATTGCTTTCCCACCAATTCCAGTCATCATGTTTACTGGTAGTGCACAAACCCAAGGAAGAATGCCAACAGATTTGCACAGTGTTAAGTGGTGAGCAGCAGTGCCAAGCAGATATGACATAATTACTTGAAATAGGAAGATTAATGTTACACTTCACCTTAATTTGAGGGTTGTCTGCGGCTGTAGCTTGGAGATATATATTGAAAATTGGAAGGTAACTGTTAGGTGAGATAAGTTTATAGATGTGTATTGTGGGCATAAATGTGGTGGCGCAGTGGTGCAGTGGTTAACATTGTCACCTCACAGCAAAAGGTTCTCCGGTTCGATTCTCGGCTGGGGTGCCTTCTGTGTGGAGTTTGCATGTTCTCCCTGTGTTCGTGTGGGTTTCCTCTGGGTACTCCAGTTTCCTCCCACATTCCAAAGACATGCATCTGGAGCATTTCTTCCCTGGCCTCTGCTGAAAACAGGCTCTGTGGAACCTAGTTGGACTTTCCCGGTCAACAAATGATAAATAAAATAAAATAAATAAAATAAATAAATAAATGTCATGACCTGACACATTTGTTTTTGGCCGTATACATTAATAAAATTGGTTTGTGGGATTTAAACTTTGGCATAAGGAACAAAACATATTCTTCCACAGAACTGATTTTCCATCTTTACCACAGAAGAAGTGTTGCTCAAACTTAGTCAAGAATCATTCATAAAAAGAGCTGACAGTTTGAGGTGTTACACATATATGTGTGTGACTTGACAAGTATATACATTCAATTGTGTATGTGTTTTATGCAATTGTGAAGACAATGCAAGTCCAGATAGCAGAATTATACTTACATAACTATAAGAGACAGTATACCTTCAGTCATACATCTGAAAACACAATAAGGCTGGATTATCCCTCATACATGTAAGTTATATCATCTCCACTATCTAAAGTTTTGTAAGTGAGAGTGGATATAATAGAAAGTGGAATGTATGGAAAATACTGTATTAGAACTCAGGACCATGTGTATGGCAGTCCTATATTTACACCTGTTGCCACAAGAATGTTGAAATAACACTTGTCTCTTGTTCAGTTCATTGCTATTAACTGCATTGTCACAACAGTGTAAATAGGTTTCACACCCTGTACTAGAACCCAACACCATCTGTACTCCAGCCCTACACTTACACCTGTTGTCACAGGACTACATGTATGACATTACCATAATTTCTTACTCATTATGTTCTCTGTGTTAGCAGTGCAACTCCACTTAGCATGTTTACATGGTATCCAACAGAATTAATCAAATGCATCCATTTTCAATTATTGGCTGGCTGCATCCTACCTGCAGGTGTTCTATGACTGCAGGTGTTGGGAAACCTTGCGAACTGGAGCATAGCACTGCTAAGCGGTGTTGCACAATGGAAAGCAAAAATTGCCACAGTGTATTGTTTTTGACCTTTGCAGTTTTAGAGACACCCTGTCTGCAGGTGGTTTGTCTGCTTCCTGTGTAGACCACTAGTCCAATTTATGCACTGCTAAGCATCACACAAATGAGATAAGCAGTGCCAAATCTGATATTAATTTTCTCTGTTTCCCTTGTTTGCTGCACTGTACAAACACTGGCATTAAAAAAAATAAATAAAAGGGAAAAATATTTGTAAAGAAGAAAAGCAATCTATGAAATAAATGTTACTAAATATTTGTTTGTATACAAGAAACATTTCTACATAGGTCTGGATTTGAACCCCCACTCCAATGAACCTTCAGCACACTAAGGATGTCTTATCCCTCTTTCCCACACAAATAGCTTTGCAGCAGGGAACTGAAATCATTCTACATACAACCAACTGCAACATCATCCACAGTACTAACAAACCATATAACAGTTTTTTTTACATGTATTAATTTTGGATGTAGTGCACTGAGTGGGATCTACTTCACATTGTCGTAAGCTGACAATATCGAGCCTGATATTGTCAGCATGACAATATCGAAAGTGAAGAAGATCGTGCAAGTAAACAAAAATCTCAATAAGGGGAGATTTCTGTTTACCTCAATGTAGTGTGGTCTCGGAGTTGGTATATTTAAGTAGGGGGGTGTGGGGGTGCAGGGGGGGCTTGCCCCCCTGCCTACACCATATACTTTTTTAAGTTTGTTTTTATTTTTACGTTATTTAATGTTTTACTTAATCAATCAATCAAGTTTGACCTTTATTGAGTCGATTAAGTAAACTTTCGATAACGTGATATAGATGCCACTGAGTGATCACAAAACCATTTATGACTGTTGCTTGCAAAAATGCAGCTGTCTTACCTCTCTGTGCTTGTTGCACATTCTTGTGTTTTCTGACCAGTAATCTGAGACATGCTGTCTGTAAGGCATTCTATATCCTTGTCAGTAAAATGTGTGAGAATATTACATGGGAATAATATACAGTTGTCGACAAATGAAGGAGAGGTTGGATGTTAATAAACAGAAACTGTGAACTGTGTGCTGGTACTTACATTTCCAAACTTAATAAAATGACTTTTGTACACTTTGTAAGTCTAACCTGAACATCCACTGGAAGTAGACCAGCCTGCATTGCTGTTATTTTCCTTCTCCCTTCCAGCAATCATTCACGGTTGGAAGCCAGTATCAACAAATAATGACAGAGTGCCTGTAGTATGTTTACATATGATGCATGGAGCCAAGCATTTGGAATTCAGCAATTCTAATGTGCTCACACCTCATTTGCATCTTCACCATGCTAACAGCCTTAAATCTACACCATAAAAAGGCAATTGTGTTGTTAGGGAACCTGAAGGTGAAGAGACTTGTTAATGTGGAGAACACAGAAGAGGCTATCTCTTTGGGATGTATCTGCACAGAAAACTACTGAACTTGAGAAGGTATGATTTTATTTTCTGGTATATACTGCAGATGCTGAAATGTCATTACGAAAAATCTGTTTCATATATATATATATATATATATATATATATATATATATATATATATATATATATATATATCAATTGGCAAATGCTACTGTTATCTATATGCTTTACTTAGAAGTGTGCTGTTGACATGGGCATGTTTATCAGGGTATTTCACAGGTATACATGATTGGCAATAGCTTAAAATGGGAAAGTTCTGTGTTAAACCTGTACACATGGTTCAGTGACAGTTCATTTGATAGCACCTTTAGCAGTTCACTGAGTGTTTGTTAGCAACATGCGTCATGTGGCAGTTCTTTTGTGGGTGGGGGAGCAAAGCTGCATTGGCACAACGAAGGATATGTTGCTATTCTTACTTTCTCCCTTGTTTTGTACCCCGCCTTGCTTTGTGTGTGAATGCATTATGTTACAACCACACAATTCTTGTTTTTCATAGTTCAAATTTCTAGACTGTTTTATGTTTCTCCAGTGAGTAATACTGAAGTGCTACTTTTTCAGTTTTATCTGGGAACATGTATTTTTTAGTTATGTGATACTTATGTGTATTATCTTTCTGTTGTGTTTTAGTACACCTAGGACTATGGTGCCCAGGTGTCTCAATCCACAAAAAAACACCCATCAGTGGCTCTGATAATCGGGTCATTGTGAAAGCTTTTAGGCGACATGTCACCATTCTGCTTGAGAGAGGCTATGGAGATATGTCAGGCAGAATGCAAATTTAGCAGCAGATAGTTACAGATGTGAATGTAGTAGTCGACCAAAGCAGGACATATGATCAGGTGCACCATAGGGTCACAGACAGGATCTCATCTGAACGGAGGAGAGCAGCTGCAGTGGCCCGTGATTGGGTGCCCTGCTACAGAGCCACTACTAACAGCAAATGAAGAGTTCCTGTCCACTGTCAGGGATCCAGACAGCTCCTAAGAAAGTGCAGAACAGCATGTCCTTAACATTGGTGCTACTGTTTCAGGGACAGCAAGTATGCCCCAGGAGAAGCTTCCAGGTAGGCTTATGTATCTCATTTAACTCATTAACTCTGAGTACCATCACATAGCGCCTCTGTGCTTAACTTTGAGCAAGCTGTTTGATGGTAGTAATTGTAGGATGTTACACTCGAGTGCCTTCCACAAGCACATGTAACTTTAAAGTCATATTGTTGCTCCACCTGTGAAAAATAAGTTGAGAAAGTACCTGAGCTTTGTCAGTTACTTTCTCAACTTTGTTTTAAGTGTGGAGTTAGGTGATGTTTACATTTGAATTTCAGGAGAAAATCGTCTCACCATGCACTTCTATACAGTTCTTATCCTACCAAGCCAATTCTCTATTCGTTACATGAAGGAAGTGGTGTCAGCCAATCAGATTCTTGACACCTAAGCCACCACTTGCATAACACCTCTATCCCTAGATTTAATTTCTCTTTGATCTGGCAAAATAAATAGAGGGTCCTGCAATAACAATTCCCTTTCTTTTCTGACATTTGTAGAGTTCCCTGAACTGCTACTGGATCCTGCTGTTTATTTTTCCAGACTATTTACTTCTGTGTGCCGGTTCGCAAGTTTGAAGATACTGCCACGACAGCTGCACTGAGAAAGCCTGAAAATCTAGCAAGTTGACTACAGTTGCAATGGAGTTTTTTCTTCTTACTTAAGTCTGTCACCAGTGTTCACTCGAGAGAATCGCTCACTATAATGCCTTGCATCTTTGGCATTTTTTTTAATTTGTTGCTGTCCGTCTTCACTATGCTGTGGTCTAGCCCATTAACTGACTCTAGATACTACCTGATATGTTTCCAGCACTTTCTTTTGTTGGCCACCTAAACTTTGCTGATTAATGGAGCTAAGAATTCTTTACAAAAATAAAGAAACTTGAATCTAATTGGAAAAGAAAGATTTCTAAAAGGTTGAATCTTCACAG
Organism: Protopterus annectens; assembly: GCF_019279795.1. Classification (NCBI taxonomy): domain Eukaryota; kingdom Metazoa; phylum Chordata; order Ceratodontiformes; family Protopteridae; genus Protopterus; species Protopterus annectens. Next base: position 612,185,482 of record NC_056743.1, read on the forward strand.
TCCTGCTGTTCTTCTATGTAGTTACAACTCCCATGCTCAAAGACTGACTGCCTTTACTTGCGTTATTTATGCATAAAGCTTAGTAAGTGTAGATTATCTCTCATTTTTTTTTTTGGGAGTTGGGGGTCTTCCTCCTGTTTGACTTAAAATAATATCTGTGCATTCTTGAGTTCTGGCATAAAAATATATTATGAAGGACTGCTGCTTCCTAATCCAACACTTTTGGCAAATGAGTCCCTTCAGAGATGCGGCAGTCAAATGTAGGTGACATATGCAGGAAGCAGGCTGGGTACACATTATCTGCTATGAAAGACTCCTCCCCCCATTTTTCTGCACACAGCAGTAGGTTATCTGCTTACATCACCAATGTTTAACAACTATTTTGTATGTGTTACACTCTTGGACACGAGGGTCATCAGTGACCGGACTCCATTCCTTATCTAACCACAGAAACTGAGATATTTTCAGATTGCAACATTTTGTCCAATAAGACAGTGCTTTGGTTACCAGAGTCAGTCTGAACGCAGGTCAAAGGCATCATAACTTCAAATTAAGTTGTGGCTTAATGGACTAGCAGGTATTATAAAACCCTATCCATGCTAAAAAGTTAAAACTATGTTTCTTCAGTCTCACCATCATAACATAAGGACTTAATCTCACTGAGTTTGTTTGCAGGGGGTCAGAATTTTTTTTTTTTTTTTTTTGAGGCTGCAGTAATGATAGGAGGACTCCTTTTCTTGTGGCAGATCTTGCTGGAGAACTAAGGTAGGAAGAAATGTTATCGGCCCAGAACAAGAGTGAGTTAATTTTTTTCTTCCATTGGGTAGCTAAAGTTAAGGTTTTGGTCAGGTTATATTTAAGGCTTTTGAAAGTGGCAGTAATTTCAATGATGGTGTTGTTTAGGTCCATAATATGCATGATTTATGGGGACAGGAGATTTTTTGAGTTGTTCCACATTTTTAGTTTGGGAAGGGATAAGGATTAATCTGTGAATTATGAGCCAGTTATGGAGTGAGCAGAGGTCAGACCGAAGTTGTAATTTAATGTCTGAAAGGTTGGGAGAGGATCTGTAGATAACATGGTTACCTGGATACAAGATATTAGGAAGATAGGAATGATCATATGGAAGTTTGCTGATTAAGATGGAAAACTGCAGAAGGGCAATGATGGATCCTTGTTGGGCACATGTGAGGAGAAGCTTTTTTTTTTAAGAATAAGGATTCCATAGTAATTTTAAAGTATCTGTTTGACACAAAGTCTTTGTACCAAGGAAGAGTATCTGTACTATAGCCAGTTATTGTTTGTTTATCAAGGAGAAGGGTGCGGTCAATGAGATCAGAGGTCTTTGTAAGATCTACAGAATTTCCCTTTGACATTACGTTTGTCTGTAGTAAGCAGTACATTATCTGTTAAAGACCAAAGTGCTGTCTTGGTTACCCATCCTGGTCAGAAGCCATGTTTTTGAGGGAGAGCTGATGATAATGCTGGACTTATTAAGTCAGTTGTGTGTATACAATTTTTTCAAGGATTTTACCTAAGGCAGTAAGAATGAACACTGAAATGAAGTGGAAGATGTTTCAGGATGCATCTGTTTTGGAAATGGTTCAATATGTGTGTTTTTCCACATGAGTGGCCATGGTATTTTTGGACAGACAAGGCTGTAGATATCAGTAAGTGAAAGGATGAGATGGTCTCTAAAGTGGTAAACAAACCATAGATCTGGTCTACAAGAGCTGGAGGGTGTGTCTGTGTAGATGTTTTCCAGTACTGATGAGACTTCCTTTGGTTTATGATGTTAAAGAAGATATGGAAGGCTGTATGCTGGAAGGGGTGGCATTTGGGTGTTATGGTTGGTAAGTTCATATTCCTTATACCTGTAGCAGTCAACTAGCATTATGTAACAGATTCTGCACAGTTATGCTATAAATATCTTCGCATATAAGGATTTTTGTTTACAATTCATCTACAGGAAAAACATTTTTTTTAAATATAGCACTCTATGCTAGTAACATTTTTTTTTTTGAAAATGGAAGCATTTTCACTATGTGTACCAACTGGGAACAGTCCCTGTGCCATAAAGCAGGCAGCCAGTTCACTGGGGGATTGATGTTGTGGAAAGTGCTGGGTACCATGGCAAAACAAACTCAAAATTGGTTATATTACAGGATAGGAATGGCATGGACACTACATAAATGTGAGCACAGATTGCTTATTTCTATTCTTTCGGTTTTTTGCACTCTTGCTTTCAGCAAGACATCTTTAATATGAAGTATTTAGCATGAGTTATTTTTTTTATATATTTATCCTATGAGAACATTTGCATCTATAGGAGCAACATGAGTTGATGTAACATCTTTGTTTGATTTCTGTTATTTTTTACATAATTAGAAAATTCACCTCTGGTTTGGCACCTATGTCTCTAGTGGACACAGGCACGCTGTAAATAGTTCATCTTCCAGCCCCAGCCTGTACTTATACTTATCAAGGTTACCAGAACTTCTCAGAGATTTGGGATGTGTGGCTAGGCTTAAAATGGCCCTAGTGGCCATTAGCTGAGTACATACCTATGAACCTATTATGTTCTGATATTAAAGGCCTGTTGTGTAATAAGGTTTACTGTTTGCTAAAGCCTGTCAGCAGCTTTGACAGTTCCTCATGTCATATGCATTTATTTTGTATAGTGATAAAAAATAGCAGACCGGGTTTTTCTTAGAAAGAATTACACCATGAGGTGGTGAAGCTTAGTCTGAGGACTAATGGCCCTGGGACCTTTACGAGCCTGGCCATGGGGATTACCCTGGCACTGTGCCACCCGATGTTAGTTCCCAGTGCCTCTGTCAAGTAGAGCTACTAGAGTTATCCCCAGAGTGAATTTTCTATTTCCCATCCACTCATCAAGATTTCTCTTGAGGAGGGTCAGTGAGGTGTTCTACTTGACATGCATGGGAAGTCTATTCCATAACATGGGCAGTCTCTGGGTTATGAACCTGTCCCTTCAGTATGTTCTGTTGATTGTGGTAATGAGGTTGAGGTCTGTAGAGCATGTGATGTGGAGGAATTGGGATTTCTTTAGATGTAGTATTTCTAACAGAGCTTGGTCAGACATGGCTGGGTGCCTGGCAATCTACTGGTATTGTTATTGTTCTTCTGGGGGGAGGGGTAAAGTTGTCACTGAATCTGTTGGCCAGTATATTGGCAATATCTGTTGGCTTGGTGACACTTTTAAGAAACATCCATGGGTTCCATGCCAGTGTTAGGTCTGATCTTTGTTGGTTCTCTGATTGTCCTTACCCTGCTTTTTCTCTTTACATGTGCCCTTTCTGTGCCCCCTTGTCAGTGTCCACCCATGCAGTATTTCAGCTAAGGTAAGGTAAGACTGTATCTTCTGATGGTGTGGACAGCACACGTAGACACCTTGACTGTTAGGATCATCCTTCAGCTCAATCTCACTGGGCTGCTTTCTAGGATATGCATGGTTTCACGGGTGTCACTATGATGCCTTCAGTCCCTCCCCGAAAGGCCACCTGCAAAAAGAAAGAGTCTAGGTACATCTTTATCCAATGCAATGTGGCCTTTCACTCTCTGTCCACTCTGGTACAGTAAATGTATGAAAGTCAAGGCATCAATTAGTAAGTTACTTTCAACCCTCATCCCTTAGGTTCATTGCTGAATGGGCACATATAAAGAGAAAAGGCAGAGGTAAAGCAGACTGCTGACACTGAAGGAGGTTGTGAGACAGTAGTGGTATCAGTAGTCTGAGTGGCACAGGTATGGGACACTTCAGATAACCACCAGCTGCAGCCCCATGCCTGTCCTTGGCATATTAGTGGAGCAGCGGTCCTTACCCTGCTTTTTCTCTTTACATGTGCCCTTTCTGTGCTTCCTTGTCAGTGTCCACCCATGCAGTATATCAGCTAAGGTAAGAGGAGACTGTATTTTTTGATGTTCTAGGAATCACTGGAAAGGGAGCAGCCAAAACTCTAAGCTGTCCCATCTCAGAATCTTGTGTTGGTGGATGCATCATTGGTGGCATACACAGCCACCATGGATCTTATGATCCACCTGGATCACAGTTGGGAACTTGGAGACTCTTCAGCTCAGTCCCATAGTGCTGCTGTCCTAGGTAAGCATGGCCTTGGGGGTGCCACTGTGATGCAATGTTTCCCTCCGGGAATGGACACATGCAAAAAAAGACAAAGCCTGGGTCAGTCTTCATATATTGTCTTGGTGTAGCTCTCCACTCCAGCTCCCTCCCTTCAGGTTTAGTAAATGTATGTAGGTCAGGGTAGTAAATGTATGTAGGTCAGGGCAAGGGGGTTTACATTACCTCTCCCCTTTCACTCCTTATGGCCATTGCTGAAAGGACACATGTAAATGGAAAAGGCAGAGGTAAGGCAGAGTGCTGGCATTGCATGCAATTGGGAGTCATTACTGCTACCAGGAGTCTGAGTGGGTAGCCAGCATAGGTATAGGACACTTCAGATGCCCATGACCTGAAGCCCCATGTCTGCCCTTGGCATATTAGTGGAGTGGTGGTCCTTACCCTGCTTTTTCCATTTGCATGTGCTCTTCCTGTGCCCCCTTGTCAGTAATTGTTTGTAATTTGGTGTTTTCACGGGTAGTAGGTAGAACGTCATCATCACTTATGTACCTAATGCAAAGAATACTGCCCCTGTGGATAGGATGGATGATTTGGATGGGCTAACCAGGTAACGCATATGCTAACATATATATGTAGTCTTCCAATACATCTGTCAAACATCAGTAGTAATCTGTTTGCATTTTCTTTCCTGTGCAGGTTTGTCCACTTTCTGGCACTGATGTGGCTTCACAAGCAGGAGAACAACAAGTGAGAGTGTGGGTATTTGGCCATTCCTGCATTCACTGGGCTGCCAGCCATGCCTCCAAAACTGAAAACCAGTACAACTTGAGCTTCCCCACATCCAGTATGAAGGTATACTGGATTGCAAGAAGAGGTATGCATTGGAGCAAAGTATTGCAGTTGTTGGAAGAGAAATGTTGCATCTACCCTGAGCCCAACATTCTTGTGCTGCACATTGGAGAGAATGATGTAATCAGTCAAACACTCGGAAGGCTACGGTTTCAAATCACAGCAATTTTTGAACACCTGCAGTCATGATGGCCACTTTGTCATTTTGTGTGGTCTGATATAATTCCTCAACAGATATGAAAAACAGCAAACAGTCAATGGGCAGCTCATAAGGCCAGACATTTACAGAATAGGTTCATGCATGGCTTGATGCAAAGGGTCGGTGGATCTACAATCTGCCATGACAGCATCACCGCAGAAGATGTTCACCTGTTCAGAAGGGATGGCATTCACCTAACTGAGGAGGGCATTGCATTGTTCTTGACTGACCTCCACAATGGCGTGAGGAGAGCTATGTAGGATTTGTAACATGCAGCTTGTGAAAAGAATGGAAAACACCCATGACCAAGTAGGAGCAGTATGGTAAGTAAAACTTTATTATGAAATGTATTGTGTAAAATATATTTTTCTGAGTTTGGCAAATAACTGTGGTAAGGAGCTGGTGAAGATGTTGAGAAAGAACAACTGTTTCAGGGGAGTGCTACCATGTACAATCTAATATGTCAGTGACCATCCTGCATTACTTCTTTTTTTATTCTGCCTTTATCAGGCATATGTAGAGTTTAGATGGCAAGAAGGGCTTAATAATACAGAACTTGATCCCTTAGATCCATTGCTGAATGGACACATGTAAAGAGAAAAGGCATAGGTAAGGCAGACTGCTGACACTGAAGGAGGTCATGAGACTGTAGTGGTATCAGCTATCTGAGTGGGTAGCCAGTACAGCTAACAGACAGATCAGATGGCCTTGCCTGCCACCGAAGTCCCATGCCTGTTCTGGGTTCATCAGTGAAGTGGCAGCCCTTACCTTGCTTTTTCTCTTTACATGTACCCATTCAGCAGTATATTGGCTACACCAGGAATATGTATATTTACAATCATATGTGTCTACATGGTAAAACAACTGGTTCTGAATGCTGTATACATGTAAAGATATCAGTTTTGTTAGGACTCAGGTTATGGAAATTATGATTTTGTCATATTTTGGTAAATAACTTTGCAAGAGAGCATCTGAATGTGCTAAGTAATGCCTCATTTTAAAGACAGTATTGATAGTTCCAAAATGGTAAAAGAACTGTGTCTGTACATTCTACACATGTACAGATATCAAAGTTTGTTTCGGACTTAGGTTATGGAAATTATGATTTTTTCAGGTCTATATTAAAAGACCAGAAAATCAAAACTGCAAATGCCTAAAGAACAAAAGAAACAGAACCTCAAACTTGCTATTGTGGGGCTGCACCCCCCCATACCCCCTGATAAATATATATTTCATCTCCAAGATAGCACTACAGTGAGGAAAGGCCAAATATTCCAATCTTCAGTGTACTGCGATCTAACAAACAGCCCATCGAGGTTCCGTTTATTTTTGCTATTTAGGTGTTCGCAGTTCTGCTCTTTTGGTCTTGTAATATAGACCCTTTTTTCATATTTTGGTAAATAACTTTGCAAGGGAGCATCTGAATGTGCTAAGTAATACATTATTTTAAAGACAGTATTGATGGTTCCAACATGGTAAAAGAATTGTGCCTGTATGTTGTACACATGTATAGATATCAAAGTTTGTTTCAGATTTAGGTTATGGAAATTATAATTTTTTTTCATATTTTGGTAAATAACTTTGCAAGGGAGCATCTGAATGTGCTAAGTAATACCTCATTTTGAAGACAGTATTGATAGTTCCAACATGGTAAAAGAACTGTGCCTGCATGTTGTACACATGTGCAGATATCAAAGTTTGTTTCGGACTTAGGTTATGGAAATTATGATTTTTTCATATTTTGGTAAATAACTTTGCAAGGAAGCATGTCAATGTGCCAAGTAATACCTCATTTTGAAAACAGTGTTACTCCTTACAACATGGTAAAAGAACTGTGTCTGTGCACTGTACACATGTGCAGATATCATAGTTTCTTTAGTCTTGTATGATTATGAAAAATATACATTTCCAATACTTTTCATTATTATGCCCATATCTTTGCAAGGGAGTATTGTGATGACACAAATGATGCATCATTTTGAAGCTGACATTGAGATGCACAACTTCTACACTGATATGTAGTCTCTTTCTGTTACAGGTGATGAGATATTAACCTTTGTTTATTTATCAGTTATGAGAAATATTATATTAATCATATTTCTGTGAATATCTCCACAAAGGATCATCACACAGTAATGGTTAAGATGTCATTTTAAAGCTGACATTCATACAAACAAATTAAATACAAATTGTATGGGTCTTCATGGAACATTGACCAATATATTGTGCTTTGCTTTTCCAAAAAGGTAAAACATATGCACAATATCAACATTTCTTGCAAAATATTTAATAATGACTTTGATATGCACTATCAGCATTTACACTGTTGGAAAGGGCAGGGTCTGCTGAACAACTTTTGGCTTACATTTTTAGTCTAGCTCTTATAGTTAAATAGTTATGAACATTTGTTTTCTGTGTGGTATCAGAAATGGATTTTCTGAAAATGAGCTCAGGCTGCACTATTGTTCCTAGGGTGGAATTAAGCAGGCAGCTTTTTCTAAGCTCTAGAGTGAATGAGTTAAATACTGTTGCACAGTAAAATATTTACATCAATACATCAGTTCTCTTTAACAAGAAATTGGGGGGGGGGGTTGTAGATTGCTACAAATAACAGCACAATCTGATGCCCTAGGGCAGATAGCCTAGTATGAACCTATGAACCTATGATTGCACATGGGGCTTAGGTTGAACTTTTTATTGAAGTTCCTGTTGAAAGTATAGTTAATGGACATATAACTGGCAAGACATTTTAGCCCTTGTGTTACTGTTAATTGTGATGATGTTTGTCCTTACCTTTTGCTTAACTTCTTCCAGGACCATCCAGCATAAGGAACTTACTATCATTTGCACATGGTAAGCCAAACATTTTTATGTCAGTACTGATGAGCACTTCAAATAAATATTTAGTTTGTGATTTTGTTGTCAGGACTGCTGTGTGCACTGCTGTACTGTCTGTAATAGTGGCACCACTGTTAGTTTGTTAGCATATATTGGACTATAGTAGTGTAGGTGTTCATTTTTTTCCTGTGTTTGTTCCTGACAGTGGAAGTGTGGAAATTCTACCATCTGATGTCAGAGTATCAGCAGACTCTGATGATGATGGTGGTCAAACAGAGGCACAGTCAGGGGTGCAGAAGTTAAATCTGACACTGAGGTTGACATACAGCCATCACCTGTAATTCCATAGAACACAGCCATTAGACCCATGCCTACCCATTCCAGTGAACCCTCAGATATTGGACAGGTGGAAGGTGAGACAATTAATCAGGGAAGTGTGGTTACTCCAGCTTCAGTGCCTGTTAACTCTGGCCGTAGCCAAAATGTGAGTGGCGTGCCATGCAGGATGGTTGTTAGTGGTGCTTAGAGAAGGCATGCTTTCCACCCTCCCTGCTGTCTATCCTCCACCAGATCCAGGTGTCTCTTCCTATGCCACTCAACATATGTTTAGGGCTATCATGAAGGCATAGACACATTCCCATAAGTCCCAGATAGAAATGCTTAGGGTTGTAGATGTGGCACAACCTGACATAAATGACTGCCTCCACCTTGTTGCAGATTCAGTGGATTGGATGAATGACATGTTGGAATGGATGGTGTCTGTAATGGAACATCTGCTGGGAGAGGGATTGCATCCTCCTGGGCATAGATCAGCCACATCATCTGCTGTTAGCTGATGTGGCTGTGCCTGACCATGCTCCCATAGTGCCAGTACTTTTAATGCTCCATCAGTGGTTGTGCTGTCTACACCCAGATGTGGCAGGCCATGTGGTCATGGTCATGGGTGTCTTTGTGAAGAGAGTAATCCAGCAAACATCAGTCATGTTCAGGTAGCAGCAGTGCAGCTGATTGTGGGAGTGGAGGTGCCAGTGCAACTGCTGGCAGAGCCAGGAGTTGCTGTGTTCACGCAGACACTCACATACCAATTTCACTTGGAGGACCCCTGCAGACACACACACAGCAGTTACATGGTTCAGCTGTGAAGATTAAAACTAATTTTGTCTCACTGGCCATTTGATACTTTATCCAAATGTCTGTCTGCTACTCTTTTTTACTCACACACACTCACCTTTTGGTTCAGCCTAAGCTTCAGGCCCCCGCATACAATAAAATGCTAGATCCCTGTTTTCTATATTTGGATTCAGGGATGCATAAGCTTTGTGTCTGACACTCAGGTTGCATAGCTGACTTAGTGCTTAGTATATCTGCATTTGTGATGATAAACTGGTAATTTTACCTTTAACTTGTATTGGTCTTAGAAAGTTAGTTGATAGCATCAAACTTTCTTGGCATCATTATTAATGATCTTGTGAGGGTTGTGAAGTCTGAAACTGAAATGTGTCTCATTAATTTCTAACTTCTGTTTAATGATTTTCTAGTACAAATGTATGCTGCTAAACTGAGGAAATTTGTTGACCATCTATAGTACTTTAAGAGGTATGACTGTACTACTTAATAATGGGCACACATAAATCACATAAGTCACTGCTGTCACATGCTAAGGTCATTTCTGTACAAATCACCCACCTTTTACTTGCTTATACTACCAAGTAATACTATGCAAGGATATGCCATTCATTTGTATTATTAGACAATACATTCCAGTTTCAAAACTTACCTTGTAAATCTAGCAGTTGCAACAGTTTTAGTTCAGGGCTGACTTTGATGCCAGCAGTACATAGCCATTACATGGGTAGGTGAAGGTTGTGAGTGTTGTCTGACATCAATGTTACTATATGTATGTATGTGCGTAGAAGGAATGTTTTAGCCCCTTAAGTGGTGAGTGTGTGTGCTATGTGTTGCCTTTTAGCCAGTGCAAGGACATATTGAGTATCCCTACATCTGCACACACCCACAGCAGCTGCTGTTTCCCCCTCTGACTCTTCTCCTGCTTATGGCTGTGATGATCATGCCATTGGTGGTGGAATATGTGGCCCTTCCCCTTGTTGATCCTGCTGAAGATGTTTTCTCAGGATGATATTGTGTGGCATGGCACATACAGTGAATATTTCAGTAAATGTATGCGGATTGTACCGCATGGCTCCCCCAGATGTATCCATGCACCCAGACCACAACTTCAGCAGCCTAAACACATGCTGTATGATATTTCTGGTGTGAGTGTATGCCTCATTGTTGCATTCTTCAGCAGGTGTGCATGTACTTCTCATGGGCAACATCAGCTAGGGTTTCAGTGCATAACCTACATTCCCCAGTACATGACACTGTGGAATATGCCCCTATTGAATATCTGATACAGTTGGGAGGTGTGCCAGAAATGTGAGTCTTGGTAACTGACTGGGTTGCCAATAAACACATTCAGGATGACTCCCTTGGCATTGCCCACAACTTGACAGTTAATAGAGCGGAAGCCATTTCTATTTATGTAGAGCCATCCCTGTTCCCTGGGTGGTGCCTTAATTTCTATATGTCTGCAATCTATGGCACCCAGTACTACAGGGCAGTGCGCTAATGGGAAGAACTCCTCTATATTTCTGGCCATGTCCTCAGGAGTACGAGGAGGATATATGTGGTCACTTGCGTGCTGTAGCATAGCATTTAGGAATTGATGCATGTGACACCCCCAGAATGTCCCCTGTTGGTCTCTGAAAAGTACCTATAGCTAAAATTCTAAGTGCTACACATATCTTTGGCTCCATTGGGACAGATTCCCCTTGCTTTGCCCTGGCTCTGAGTTGAGGATGACAGAGGTTGCAGAGTTCCTGTTGTGTCTCTCCGTCCACCCTGTAATGCTATATAATTTCCACATCATGTAGATTGTGATAGGTTAAACCAGGTCTGAAAACTCTTCTCCTTCCCGGCCTTGGCCTATTAGCAGCGCAGCAGCATAGACTTCAGCCTGTTTCACGTACACATGAATTAAAGCAGCAACAGCCCCTAACATTGTTTCTGTGTAGGCTCCTTTCCATGGTTGTATTCCAATAGATTGTGGAATTTGCAGGGAAAACCTGAACTGATTCTACACGTTTGCTTTATAGCTTGTTGAATAGGTCATCCTTCTTGGATTGGTTGATTAGCATACAATTCAGCTGTTAATGCTGTAATTAGCATGATATGGTGTTTACCATGTTTCTGTGGCTCTGTGCAGCTCTACGCACTATTTACTGAATCCAAACCAGTCTGCTACTATATGCATATCATGCCACGCCACACACATGGGCTAAATGGCCCGTGTAGGCTTTATTGAATCTGGCCAAAAATTTTATTTGATGAAAAATCAAAAGGCTGTGGTCCAGTCTCTTGTTCTGTACACAACTACATCAAAATAAGTTTGTGGATTAAAGGAGAACACACAGAGAACAGCTTCTTCAAGAATAAACTAATAATTTTCCTCTGCATTGTTAAAAAAAAAAAAAAAAAAACAGGAATTTAATGAAAGGCATGCAGGTATTTCCAGGTTAAGTTTCTACTGCTTAAGTTCCTTTGTATTCTTTTTATTTGTAAGATGCCCAAGGTTTCTCACAAGTCAGTCACAATGTCTCCACTTTTACTGTTGTACACCATTCAGGACTGATTTTCCAGTCACATAACTCAGTCTCCCTCCATTAGAGGGTGACTTCTCTGGTTTAGTAGGGCTACAGCCCTCTTTTCTGTACACAACTTAACTACATAATTGTTTCTATTAACTAAATCATGCAGAATGGTACAGCAGTATGTGAGACTGATGGCACTGTATCAACTATGCCTATGTCCACAGAAAGTACAGTAGTGCAAAGTCAAGCGTCAATAGTCAAGGAAACCATCACTGTAATATTGTACGCATATCAAATAATACATGGTGCACCCTCTATAAGTGCACCAAACTTCAACACATGTGCCCCATGATCACTGTCCCCCTGACTTGACATTGCCAGTGAAAATGTCATACTGCCATGAAATCCTGACATACATGCATATGTGTTCATGCAAACTATCAAGAGTAATAGTGATGCTATGTAGCTGTATCTCTAAGATGCAGTGCAGTCACACCATAGCTAGCTCTATGATATAATTGGACATTAGGATGTACATCACTTCCAAATAAAACCTTGGGTATGAATCACATGCAACAGAGTGGAAAAGTTAACACAGATGTACAACTCTACCCATTCTATGTCATTACATCAGTTGTACATCATATACATATATGTTTATCAGTGGAAGTGTGTGTGTGATAGCCCTGACACCCTATATAGACACATCACAATTGAGGTAGATGCAGTTTGTGTAGAACAGTTAATGACACAAATGCTAACATTCATACAGTGCTGCTGGGGAGCACCTGTATAATTCTTGTGATTAGCAACACAATTGTGCATACAATGAATTTGCCAAGGTTGCAGCTGAATTTCAACATGTCATATGTTTGTCTATATAACAGCATTACATGTGAATGAATGTAAGTGTATGTGCTCATGCAATAAGTATTATGCAATGTTGCTATATGTCAGATAACATTTCTAGATACTAGGTATACACATACGCACCTGTGCCATACTGCAGCTGACGGTGTGATAGTTGAAAGAGAACAGTGTGTGAATGTTGATATACTCTATTATAGGAACACATACCATAGACTGGAATATCCTGCTGTAGGACTATACTACATCCACACCTCAACATAACACACATGGATGACAACAAGATTTTCATGTGCAATCTTCATAGAGTCATAGGACATTACTAGGCTAACAGCAAAGAGCACATAAAATCCTAGCCATTATTACACCATTTAAACCCAAATTACTATAAACAAGTGATGAAAGACAGTAATTGTGTGTGTGTGTGTGTGTGTGTGTGTGTGTGTGTGTGTGTGTGTGTGTGTGTGTGTGGCTGTTTGATTTTTATTACAGACTGCCTATGCCCATATGTGACTTGGGTACCACCCCATGACAGAATTAGCAATCACACATCCAATGGTCTGCAGATGGCTTGTTGATGGTCATGGAGGGGCTGTCCTTCATTATGTGTGTATGCATCTTTGAGATGACATCCTTGGTGTTCCACAGAGACAATGTTATGTGGACAGGGGGAAAAAGTGGATGTTGGGTTCAGGGGGTTATGTAAAAAGTTCTCCTGTGGAGGAGTCAAATGAAACGAGATTCAAAACTGAGGTCAGATTCAAACACCACACCTGTATAGGCAGGTATAGGCAATAAATGCTGGGTTTCATACATTGGATGTCTATTGCCACCACAGATGTCTGACTTAAACACTGTCAGAGTGCTCTTTATAGGGGATGACATCATCAGTGTGTGTGTTAAGAAGAAGATGTCTAGAAGGAATGTCTGACATAGCTGTGGACTCACATCCCAGTGTAAAACTGTCTCCAGAGTAATAATTGAATGAAGACAAACACACATACAAGCTGAGTGCTATAAAATTAGGACCCCTACCTATCTAGGTCTCACAAGTTCAAGAACACAGCACTTAACACTAGTGCCACCACAGAAATCTGACTTTAACATTGTCAGAGTCCAATTTATAGAGGATGACATCATCAGTGTATGCTATGAGGAAGATGTTGGGAGGAGTGTCTGACACAGATGTAGACTCACATCCTGGTATAAAATTGTCTTCCAAGTGACAGTTGAATGAATGTAGACTCAGATCCCACTTTAAAATTGTCTTCAGAGTGATAGCTGAATGAATAAACACATACACTTAAGTTAAGTGCTGGAGATTAGAACCCCTATCTAGCTAGTTACACAAGCTAGCAATAGCACCTCCACACAAGTCTAGCTTTACCAGTGTCAGAGTGCAATTTATAGAGTATGATATCCTCAGTATATCCTGAGAAGATGATTTTGGGAGGAGTGCCTGACATAGATTGTGTATTCAAATCCAGGTGTAAAATTTTCTGCAGACTGATAGCTGAACGAAGACACACTGAAGCCTAATGCTGTGAGATTACAACCACTACCTACCTAGTTAACAAGCTCAAGAAAATAAAGCATACTGCTAGTGCCACCACATAAGGTTAACTTTAACACAGTCAGAGTGAAATTTATAGAGGATGACATCATCAGTGCATGCTGAGAAGTGGATGTTGGGAGGGCTGTATGAAATTGCTATGGAGTCATGTAGCAGTGTAAAAGTATGAATGCTACTTGAGAGAGGGTAGCAGGAGTTGGGCTTATGTTCTTCTTACTGCACACACACCCACTCAGACATAGGCATGTGCACACACACAAATTGACTATTGTGAGATTTAATTCCTTACCTAACTAGTTGCACATGCTAGAGCACACGGTACTTAATGCTCTCACCATGACAGAAGTTTGATTTTAATAGTGTCATTGTGCACTTTATAGAGCATGACATCATACTGTTTCAGGTAACATATACTGTTATGAGAATTGTGTGCAAAGGCAGAAGTTGTGATACAACTGTATGATTGCAGTTTGCAAAGGAACATATAAATACATCCTGGCAATGTAGGTGAAAGAAACTGTCATGAACGCATATTGTAGAAGTGAAGCAGACATGCAACTGTTTCTCAGGATGTTGTGTAGATAACACACACACACACACACACACACACACACACACACACACACACACACACACACACACACACACACACAAATGCTTTGGAAATTCCAGTAGTGCAGTAATGAAGTTATGTGTCTTCATATTCAGATGAAGGTATGTCCATATTAATACAAGTTACTGACAATATCAATGGGATATGATCATGGATGACCAATGTCCAGTGTCACTATAAACTCATACCAAATGTAACAATGCAGTTATGCTCTATAATTATGGAGTCTATTTGACAATGGCCCAAGTACTGATATATCATTTGAAAGTACATTGCTGTGAGCACACATGAAAATCAGAAATGTTGTGTTCAGTCAAGCACATATATTACTGCCCTTCTCTTGTGTTTATGTATGCATTTCCATGTATTTGAGAGTTACAGCCCAATAACCAGAGTGAGGCATGCTATACATCCATCACATCACAAATTGCCTCACCTAGAAGCTGATTTCGGTGGATGATGGCAAAGTGTTAGGACATACATGATTCAAATTTCAGGAATTGAACTTGGACTTGTGAATAACAGTGTCCACTGGTGCTTATTGCCAAACTGTGCACAAATAAGGACATATAGTAACTGACCTGATTAAGGTTAATTGCAAAATAATCTATTCATTGTTAATGTCTCATGTGTTAGGCTCGCAAGATATGTTATGGGAGAAATTACTGGCAGTTATTATGATGTGCATGCTGTACTCGGTCTATTTTTGAAATGTTGTGACCAAAATTTTACGACATACATAACTGTTGGCCTTGCCTTCCCTGTTTTGCGGCATTAAGTGACAAACAAACGCTGTTCTCTGCTTAAGGAAAACAGTGAAAAATGTAATGGCGTACAGCTTGCACAAACAGACTCAGTGGTGATGCACATCTGTCAGCACTCTGGGCAGTACTGTGTGTGAAATATACACCCCCTGCCTACATTTCGCTGTGGTACAGGGTGTAAGAACAGTGAAATTCTCTTTAGAGAACAGTTGAACCAGGGCTCAAATCCAGATGGTTTTCAATTTTTTTTTACAAATGGTGTCAGGCTGTCATTAACAAAGTAATGTGATCAGGAATGCAAATGTGACTATCAATGACTACACTAAAGAATATGTCTTCTGCTAATTATATCAGTAATGCCTAGCTCAATACATTTGTACAACTACTAGCTGTTTTGCAGGCCTCACTGCAAATCAGAAGTTGACTGTGTGTTCAGCTTGCTACAAATGGCAAGGGGTGGTACATTTTTTAAATGATTAATATGACTCAGCAGATATACTAACTGTTTGTGTGGACCTGATATCCTGAAAAGTGTGTGCTGTATGCTTCTTCACAGTAGGGACACTTTCCACATCATATTACATGAACACTTTATCTGTCATGATCTGAACATGACACAAAAGGAATCCTATAGCAGATTTTGAAAACTTGCATACTACAGGAACACTGATCACCCATTGAATCAAAGTAACATGTCTATATTATCCATCAGCAGAGTCATGCCGGTATGTAGAAACCATGATAAGACCCATGCAGCCATCAGCCTAATAGATACACACATAAAGAGGGGTTGAAGTGAAAGAGAGATGGACATACACATAACAATGTTTTGTGTCATGGAACATTCATGGACATATTTTTGGTCTGTTCTCATTATTAAACTGCCATGCTCTGCAGCAGGAAGTGACTGACATAGGGATAAAGAAGATTTAGGAGAGGGACAACAGGCTTATTACAAACAGACCAAGCTCATAGTTGTGGGGATGGATGTCACTTCAAATAGTTTTTGTGGCCAGTAGTCAGTTTAGCTCCATGAGAACTCATAACTGTGGCAAAAGTTAGGATGGTGTTGCTTAAATATAGACATATAACATCACGTTAAAAATTTATGTGAGATGCATCTGGAATTGAACCCTTGATGCTATGAGTAAAAAGAAAAAGACTCTTCAGTCAATTGATCTATGTCAACACTCCACATAGGAAGCTGCACTTTATTATATCCAGCAGTGTAAAGAACTCTCAGAGTAACTGTTTCAAAGTAGTGCATTTATTCTGCTTTAACTTTGTGTTCCTCTAGCTTAGCAAGTGTAAGCAACGTTGCACAGAGATAACTGGACTAGTACGGCTGATTGCAAAAACACAACAGGTTTTGCCTTAGGGCATGACTAGTCATTCACCACCACTCAGCATAAGTGTGCGATGCCAAACTCCGCACATGTTCATAGGGCAAAGAGTAAAGGCTTTTTTATGGGGCATTTCTGGCCATGTATTTTGTGAGGGATTCTATTTTTTGACCAGATTAAATGTGTAAAAATGGAGTTGATAAAAGACTGATGAAATGAGGTGGCAAGCAGAAGGAAGAGCAAAGGGGAAGCAATACAGTAATTTCAGGAGGGAATTAGGAAAGACCCATAGACATCCACTTCTTCAACACAGTAATGTGCACATATAGACAACATTTGATGAATTTGGACTGTCACCAAAACACGGATGCTGACTGCAATACAGTGATGTTGTATATTCAATTGGACCAAAGCAAGTGTGTCAAGAAAATACATACGTGAAGAGGAGAGCTATGTACAGGACAATTTTTTTTTTTTTTAATTGCAAAAAGAGGGATGTTGGGCAAAGGACCTAAGAACGTGAGGGTCAGGTAGGTAGGTTAGGTAGGTGCTACCACACCTACAATACTCCTTATGCATTTATGTAAAAGAACCTGCTGAAATGACACCTTTGTAAATGTACAAAAAACAGTGTTGTGTTTTATGTACCATAAGGCATGTTGAAGTAGATCTGAAATTTATTGTATTCTGTTCCTTAGTGAATGCTTAACAACTGTTTTTGCTGTTGTCATTTTATTAACATTTAATATGCTTTGTGTTGTTTTCACAACTGTAGTGTGTTTTTGTTTTTCATTGCTCATTTGTAAGCCTGGGTGATAGCTTAAAAGAGTCAGTTTGACCAGTCCACCTACCTATTTACTAAACAAAATACATTTGTTTCTCTATCAACTTGGATGGAAAAATCTTGGCTCAACTATTCAGATATGTCACAGTTCTCTTGAATGATGTAACTTTCAAAGGCTACCAAAAATGACTCAATGATTATCCTTTCATAATTTTATTTATTTTACATTTGTTTACTGGGAAAGTCCAACTGAGAACGAACCCTTTTTCAATGGAGGCCTAGGGAGAAAAGCTTCTCAAAGAGTAACATACACATAGTGCATACATAAAGTGAGGATTTCTATATACGCTATTAAGCTATACAAACCCGTAAGCATATATAAGCAATTTCTGTGGAAACCAATAAGAATATATAGGTAAAATATGCAGAAAGTAATTGCTTAGAGATGAGTTAAGGATCTATGTAGAAAACAAGTAGAGGAAGATTGGTATAAGTTATAGTTTAGAGTGACAGAAAGTGCAATTAGCACAGTATAGTGTGAGAGGGATTCAACAAAGACATTCAGTAGAGCAGAGGTAGTATTTTCATAATTTTATTAATGGCAGGTACAGTTCTGAGGTTAGCTCTCAAACTGGCTATTAGTCCCACCAATTGCTGTCACAGTATATGCTACAAACTCTATTAAGACTTTAGTGAATTCTCAATGGATGTGGGTAAAAGAGAAACACAGCAGCAACAAAATTATTGTCAAATAATAAGCAACCTGGAAAAAACAGCCAAATATAAACCTCCTATGAAGACATGTCCTTGCCTATAACCTTCACAGGGTAATTAGCTAAACAGTCCATTTACTTGGTAGCACAGATATAGCAGTATAGTGATGACTGTTTCTTGGCAAGTCACTGCCAACTGCTGATACAGACGCACCACCACTGAAACTCCTAAAACCGTACTGGAGCAACAAATGTAAGAGAAACACAGCTTTAACAGAAGAAACTAAAAAGATAGTCCACTTGTCTTGACACAGTATGTTTTTAGGAAAACATACAATATTTGCAGCACCTCAGTGCAAGGATGAAAATCTCATATAACTAATTTGGCTTCTCAAGCTTAGTCCCATACACCCTGCATACACCAAACTATTTTAATAGACATAGGTACAATTCTTTGGCAGGATTTCCCTTCAGCTCCAGAAAAAAGTTTTGCCTGAACTTCCCTTAGGCTAAATCCCCAATAAACCCCAAAACTCTGCTATCCAACTTGACAAATCTTTGATCAGACGCCCTGCTATGACACACACTGAACCTATGACTGTGTAATCAACTTCCTGATTTATCTTTGTTGAGCAATCTCCTTTCATAGATCATTAAATTGAAAATGAAGTTCTGATCATCTGACTAGCACAACCAAGTTTCTGATTAAAGTGTTGTGGAGAATTTTACAAATATAAATCAGTTTACACACAAACCCCATTTTCCACAGGCAAGAAGTTATCTTCATCTACATGTATATGTATATGTATATGTTTTTGTATATGTATTTGTATAAGTAGATCCAAATCTAGATCTTTAAGTTTATGGAATACCTTAAACAGAGTTTGTTTTTGATTTTACCAAACTGGAATCATCAGTCATGTTTAGTCAATCATGTTTTGCTGAAACCCATATATTTTTAGGAACTAGATTACGGAGCAAAGGGGATAAGTTATTTTTCCCAAATGGCCACTATTTTGCAATCTCAGAGTTTGTCAAATATTTAGAGATGCAGGAGTGTGAGATTCCAGTGATACTTGCACCATTGCAAAAAACATTTTTTTTCTTTCTTTTAATTTTATGTTTTTTTCTGATGGTTTAAGTAATGTTTGTTTGTGTTTTTGGCTTGTGTTCTGATAAAACCATCATTATCCATAAGCCATATGACATACACACGTACATACACACTTATACCCACATCCTCCTTATGGTGGTATGTAAACACGGTTTGTATCAGATGAAGAAAATACAGCTTGGGGCAATGTTATATGAGTCACTTTGAAATTAAAGTTGGTGTCAAAGTATTACATGCGTTTGATATTGTCTTTTCCAAAGCTAATGTAAAATTACTTAAAAGAGTTTTTTTGCATGTGTGAGGCCATATATATGCTTAGTTTGCACTGCACATTAAAGGAAGATTGATCACTAATACTGAAATATAGATCTTGCTCTTTTACTGAGGTGCAGAAAACCTGCACCACCACCACCTCATTTTGTTAACTACTTGTGACCTCCATCTCCTTAAAAGTGATCATAGAAACAGACATATTGTGACTGGATACAGTATGAAAGTCAGTAATTGTGAAATGAGCTCTGGTATTCAGAACAAACAGCTGTAAGGTGATGTTCCTTGAAGACCACTGACTTTCAGCTTAAATGTTAGCAATTGCCCAACTTTGTCAGGAAGAGCCAAACCTTTACTCCTTCCCAAAAGAGAGTTAAATCTGTTTCTTATATTAAAAGTATTGATCTCAGTAATAACGCTACAGATCTGAACCTTTTATTTTATTCATTCTACTTAAGCTGTATTTTTGATGCAGACTTGAACATTCACTCTCCAGACTTTTACCTTTGTCCAGGGAAATGGTGTTCCATCAAGTCGTATAATATCAAGATTTCACCTTTAGTATGAGTTTAGTCAAATTTAATCTAGGCAAATGTTGTGGCTGCACTGATTTTGACATTACAGAACTTTGGGAATAATCTAGTTTTCCTGTTATCCTCAAAGCTGAGCAATGTCAGGCATAGTCTATATGAAGTTATAGGGATGTGAGGTACACTGACTCCCATATGGAAATGGATCGAGGCTTGTTCACTCCAAAAATGCTTACATTGTAGTTTCCTATGAAAGCTGAATGTTTGTGTTGACAACATTACTTCTGCTAGTGTGTGTGTGTGTGTTTTGAATATATTTTGTTGGAATAGTTACTATGGATCTACTTTTCCACCTTTAATTTGTATAAGTATGCTGCAAATCTAATAATGTGGCCTCTTAGATATACTTTTAGTCATTAGTCCTAATGTTCTGGCATATGAAATTCCTGAAACATTTATTTGGGAATGAATGTTAAATGTCTATTACACGTAAGGAATAATGTATCCAAACATTGTGACATAAAGCTGTTGATATATGGCAGTATCTTCATCAAGAGTAGGGCCATTACAAAGTCTTAAACCACTTGCTCACATATATGTTTACTTGGACAATCAAGTTGAAGCAGGCTGTAGGAAATCGGAACATATCCACATGACTACTGTAACCTTTATAGCAAGAACAATACGCAAAACACATATATGAAGAGTGATGTGTTATCTTTGTGGTGCGACTGCATAGGGTCATCCAGAATTGTAGGGCCTCAGACAGAGGTCAGAGCAGAGACAGTTGGATTTATTCCATACTGGGCTTTACAAGAAGACTAACATCAACTGCAGTAATTATGTCAGTGTGGAAGCTCCAAGAGACAGTATTTTTTAAAGGGTGCGTAAAACAACTTGGGATCTGTTTTATTAGATGAGATGCACTGCATAATAGCCACTGATCATATATTTTCACAAACAGAACTGTCTGTCCACTCTTGCACAATTTCCATTTAAGCTTCTTAAGACAGGGACTAAATGTTCTACCTTGCTCATTTCTGTAGAAACATGGATTTATATACAACTTGTTCTTTTATAAGCTGACAAGCCAGCTTGTCGGGTAGTTGGCCTAGCAGCTTAAGGATCTGTTAACAAGCTATTTTCTGTGCGCCATTGATGCAAGGTATGATTCCCTCAGATCCACTGCCTAATCACTCTGAGCAAGTCACTTAACCAGACACCAGTCCTGCACTGAGTCTGAAAAAGGTTCATGGAGACCAGTGCTTTATCCTGGAAAAGAAATATAAATAGACAAGTTTGTCTGTCACTATTTTGTTTTCTGTAGGAAAATATTATCTAGTCTGGAGTTTCCATTTTGGATGGTGTGACCATTCTTTTGACATTTTAAGATGCACATGCAATTTCAGAGATGAGTGTGCTATCAAAGGAATGTATTACATACCAGATCAATATAAATGTCCTAAAAATATGTAATCGTAATGAATTGCTATTAACAACACCAAAAGACAGAAAACAGGAGATCTGAAGTAAGCAGATTTTGCAATGCATGCAAAATATATGTAAACCAAGGAAAGGAGAGAAGAGAATAAAAGCTGAACGATATATGGATTCACAGACTCATAGATTCATAGGCTCTGTTTACAATGTATCAACTTATCATTTCAAAGGTTACATGCCATCATCCCATTTTTTTTGCTTTTCTTCTTTTTCTTGGCAGGCCTGGTGTTAGCATTTTGGGGGCCCCCACCAGGTGTCACGTTGGGAGTCCCCTATGCACTTCCAGTCAACTTATCAGCCAATCACTGACACCCTTCCTAAGCAACCTTTTAGTTCATGTTGCAAACTTTTAAGAGTAGTACACACACACCGACCTATAGCTACAATGGTCTTAACATTACAACAGGCCTGTGAACCACAATACTTTGGCCCATCTCACAAAGGGACATTCACAGTTACTAACATTTAGTTTCAGCAATGTTACATTGCAGCAACTCTATGTACAGGTCTGGACTTAGGTGAAATGTACCCTAGGCATACACTCCAGTCTTCCCTTGCTCACTCCCCCATCTTGTGCTCCCCATATCATGCACATTATTTTTTTCTTTCTTTTCTCACATTTTTTCTCAGCCATAACTACCTATATGCTCTGAAGTGCATTTTAAAGTTTTTTTCTTTTTTTTTTTAACACAACTTTTTCATCTAATGATGGTTTGAACAGAAATTATGATTAAGAAAATAAATTATGTTGCTGTTTAGCTTTAGTTTTCCTTGCATCCTTTCACCATACCATTCCGGTCCCATACAGCACAGTAATAACCATTTAGGAAATATCTCAAATAAGCCAGGGCCCAAGAAGCCATAGGGTTACAGATATTCTGGGATGTATTTTAGAATATTTTCCCACTCTTTTAATCCAATGCCCCCCCCCCAAAAAAAAAAACATGAGTAAGAAAAGATTTTCAGTCTTTTTTTTTTCAAGGAAGATATAACATGCACCCAAGGCTTAATATACAAAGATATGAATGAAACAAGCTCCAAATGAAGCAAAACACTAGTAATGTACAAAAATGTCAAAATAGTGGCTAACAATAAGCTAACAAGCCAGTTGTTGTCTGGATACACAGGCCCTTATCTGGGAAATGCCTGCCCCCCCCCCAAAAAAAAAACTGCCTATGCATCTCTCTGGTATTAGACTGGGTTGAAAGCAGAGGTTCAAATGGCCATAGCCATGTATTTGAAGTGACTGCTGACATACATATACATAGTATGCCCCCTCAACTCATTGTCAAAGGCAGCTACCTGTATACATGCCCGAAATGTGATTGTGAGGAAAGTGAAACAAATAATGATTACAATAATGTATTTCACTTTGTTGTTAGGCAGTACACTGCCTCTCTCCAGGCTATAGTAACATTCTTTGTATACTTCTGAGGTCTGGGTCAAAAGTAAAACAAACAATGACCACACTGTCATCAGCCCAAACACAAGCTATAATGGTCTCTAAGGTTTGACTGTGATGGAAATTATAGAAGTAATAACCACACAATCACCCCCCCACACACACACACACAGCCTACATCAGCTTTATTAACATGAACATCTGAGCAGAGTTGCTTTTAGTATGGGTGCATTTGATAGCAGAGGCCATTATCAGCTTTATGGTAACAGGGTCATATCACAGCCTGTTTAGGTTAAAGAATGTAATCAAACAATTAAAACATTTTTTTCTCCTCATTTTTCCCCAACCAGCAAAAGATTTTTTTGGGCCCCCGCACAGTCAAGGGTGATTAAGGTAACGCCCTGTATCCATTTATATAATCTTGGGATTGAGGCCCCCCAGATTCTAAGAAGATCTAAGTGTCTGACTGTCCTGTAATATATCATATGCCTTACTTTTGAAATATAATTACTTGTTAACTACATTATTTACTGATACCCAGAAGGACAATTATTGGGTGTGCGCGTGCACACACATACACACACACACGCACACACACACATGCACGCACGCACACACGCACACACGTACACACACACACACACACACACACACACACACACACACACACACAACCTACATCAGCTTTATGTACATACACATCTGAGCAGAGTTGGTTTTAGTATGGGTGCATTTGATAGCAGAGGCCATTATCAGCTTTATGGTAACAGGGTCATATCACAGCCTGTTCAGGTTAAAGAATGTAATCAAACAATTAAAACATTTTTTTTCAACTCATTTTTCCCCAACCAGCAAAAGATTTTTTTGGGCTTCCACACAGTCAAGGGTGATTAAGATAATGCCCTGTATCCATTTATATAATGTTGGGATTGAGGCCCCCCAGATTCTTAGAAGATCTAAGTGTCTGACTGTCCTGTAATATATCATATGCCTTACTTTTGAAATATAATTACTTGTTAACTACATTATTTACTGATACCAAAAAGGACAATTATTGGGTGTGCGCGCGCACACACACACACACACACACACACACACACACACACACACACACACACACACACACACACACACACACACACGCACATACGAACACATGCACACACGCACACACAAACATGCACATGCACACACGCACAAATACGCACACGCACATGCACACACACACACACACACACACACACACACACACACACACACACACACACACACACACACACACACACACACACACACACACAAGCATAAGCCATAGCAATACTAGTTTTGTACTTATTTTAGCAGATTGCAATACATTGTGCAACAGTGGTATGGCCATACCAGATCACTGACTGTTCTTTAGCAGTCATCAGACAGCA